>NC_139023.1:97239293-97399298 GCF_964662115.1 Mustela nivalis
GTTAATACCACATAATTGTCAATAAGAACAGTTAGGCATCAGAGTAATTTTTTTTATTTTGATTGAAAGTTTAAAATAATGAAACAATAAATCATCCAGGACAATCATTTCATAAACAGAAGCATTATGCAATCCTGATGTTCATTGAAAGAGGACTGAGACATACCACCTTTGTTAGTACTAATGCTCAGATGTTAACTGAGACTGAGTGAATTAGTGACTCTATGTTTAAGGGGAAAGCAATTATTTTAATTAATAACTTTAGACTCTAGCTAGTATGAGGAGAAAAAAAAGGCGAAGTTTAGTATTTTAGTGAGTTCCCATTTACTAAAGAATAAAGTTTAAACTTCATTTATTTATTTATTTTACAAATTTTGACTACCTGTCAACCTTCCCAGTCTTTTCTTTTATTCTTGCCTGGAATTTGTTTGCTCCAGCTGAATACCTGACCTGTCACTCTCTCTCATTTTTGCACTGTGATTTTCTACCCCATTATTAGCTCTCTCTTTTTCGGGGCACCTGAAGAAGGTGGCTCAGTGGGTTAAAGCCTCTGGTTTCGGCTCAGGTTGTGATCCCAGGGTCCCACAACCCAGGATCTGGCCGCATCAGGCTCTCTGCTCAGCAGGGAGCCTCCTTCCACACTCTCTCTGACTGCCTGCCTCTCTGCCTACTTGTGATCTCGGTCAAATAAATAGATAAAATCTTAAAAAAAAAAAAAGTGAGTAGCCCTCATCTTTAAAAAAAGCAAAAAAGAAAGAAAGAAAGAAAGAAAGAAAGAAAGAAAGAAAAGGAAAGAAATACCTTCTTCTTACATCTCCCTTTCAAAACTCCTATTACCCTTTAAGGTTAAGTTTTAAAATAATTTTTTTTCTCTATATACTGCTCACCTCAAGTGAGTGTGCAATCACCTTTTTTCTTAATATATATATTGTTTGTATCACGCATTTTTCTCCAAACATTTCCTGTCCTTTATTGCAAACTTCTGTGAACATATCTTCCCAATGGTAGCTGATTAAATCTGTAGCCTAGAGATGAAATATTACATATTCAGTTAGATTTTCCACAATAGCCATAGAACCATAGTTATGCGTATGTGTGTGCGTTCATACAAGTGTATGTACACGTATATTTCTATTCATTTATCTGATATATATATATGTATATGTATGATATATATGTATATATATGTGTGTATATATATATATATATATTCATTATGCTTCTATCTGATCTCTATACTAGTCACTATCATAGGCTATTAAGCACCAGAGAAGAGTCAGTGAAAACAATTGACACAATTCTCAGCCTATGTAGTTTATACTCTGGTGAGGAATGTAGGCAAATGGGTAATTAAATTACAGTAAAAAAATATTATGAAGGAAGTTCTGTGGAAGTGAATAGGATGAACAACTTAGCCAGAGTTGAAGAAACAGAGAAGCTGTATGGAAGGAAAAGAAGATAGTGTGGACGCATCAACGAGGAGGAAGAAAATGGTCTAGATAGATGGAAATGCAAACAAGAAGCTCAGATGAAAGACAGAGAACTCTAAGACTGAAATACAGGTAGCATGGCCAGAACAAGAAGTAGAGTAGCAGATGAATGATGGTTAAGGATGCCACATAGCAAAGAAAGAAAGATTTCAGAACAGAAAGGAAGGATTTCAGGACAGATGAAAGGGTCAATGATATCATACAGTGTCAAGTTAACAAAGAAGACCGCAAAGTTTCTTTTGGTAAAGTGACCTTTGGTGACTGGCAAAGCCATTTTGATACTGGGACGGCCCCCAAATCAAATCACAGTGATTTGGCGGGGGGGGGTAAGTGGAGAATGATGAAGTAAGAAGAGAGTATAGATAATACCTTCTGTAAGTGGGACCATTAAGGGGAAGAATGATATGGAGGCATCAGAGAATAAGTTGAATTCCAAAAGATGATGAAGGTTTGAGCATAAGGAGCCAATAAGAAGAGATTGATGATCCAGAAAATGGGGACAGTCAATAAATCAAAGTCACTTAAAGTTTAAGAAAATTGAGATCTAGAGCACAAATGAAGGAAAGAGTCCTAGCTGGGAGGGAGTGGACAGTGTCATTTATTCCATTTTAAGAAAAAGGTTAAAGGAAAGAATGAAGATAGATGCCCATAAATATCTTGCTTGGCTAGAAGAAAACTGAAGAACCTATAAATTCTCTATATTATCATTACCTAAATATCTTTACTTTCATTCCTCAGAAATATGGCATATTCCATTCCAAGACTAATTCTGAGTAGTCCCAGAACATCCTGATGACTTTCCTTTTGAGCAAAAGAACAAGTAAGGACTGAAACAAATTACATCCAGTTGGAGGCTGGGACAAAATAATTGTAATAGAAAGTCTGCCCCATTAGATCCAATCCCCCATCAATCCCAGGAAGGCCTCAGATGTCATTTAATATGAACCTCAAGATATCTTCGCAAACTTCAGTCCAATCTGATGCAATATTACTATTCAAGTTTTCCTATCCAGGTATTGGTTGGAGCCTAAGAGGTTGTACTAATGATCAACTATACTTTTGTGGTCACAATGGAAGGCTGTGAAAGCAGTATAAGGGATTGTCAGTCCAGAAATTCTTTATATTAATACAAACAATCCCCTAGGGAATTTGTTAAGTATGTATTCCCTGGCTCCACTGCTATGCATTATGATTCAAACCAATCTATGGTATACCCATGCTTTGTACAGTGCCCCCATGTGATTCAGATGTAGATGTGTCAGTCTTGAGCAAGCTCTAGTAATAAGAAACAAAAAAAGATGGGAAGAAACCAGGCTAACTCAGCCCACCGTTCTACATCCTAGGATAGGTACTAGTTGACAATATAGAGAGCTAAAGGAAAAAAAAAAAAGATACTTCAGACTTAATTAGCAGGGCCAATAGACCAGTAATCATGGCAGGCTAAGACAAAGTAGAAACTAACCTTCAACATACAGCAGTAACAATTAAAAGTTTTCATAACATACTCTTGGAGAAAGAAGCCATGTTACAATACTTTAAAAAACATATGACGACAAAGAACTACACAGATACTTATGATAATTTCTTTACCAATTTCTATACCTATGATAATTTTTATAACAAAACCAATAAAATCAAGGAATTTGTTTTGTAACATTTAATCTTGAGATAGCTGAAAGTAACATATCCTCAATTAAAATGCATATTCTGTGTGGAGTAATATAGACTGGTCCATCTAAAAATAGAGCTAAATAATCTCAGGTGACCTCTTAGAAACTATGAATTATCAGACATTATTACTACACTTTTAAATTGCCAAATGATAGAGAAAAATAATTTTCTCTCATATCTCATAGGAACAAATAACCACAAAACCTACAACTGGAATCAAGTCTATGCCTATTTTAAGTCAATGAGCAAATAGCCATGAGTATATTGACAGCACAAATGCCCCAGACATTCTTGGTTGGTAAAAGCACAAAACAACTTTTCCTGCAAAGCACTTTATGTAAAGATGAAAACATACTTCTGTTCTGTTCCTAAATCTCACTATACTAATTTTATTCTCATTTTCTTTTCATCACCATCAGTATCATCCTCATCAACTCATCACAAAACATTATAAATACCTGAGCTGGGATGTGCTGAGGAGCATACCAAGTGCACAGAGCTTCCAGATGAAACAAGTAATTACACAAATGCCCTTTAGTGCACACGTACTTGCATAAAATCTGCATGAGGGGAAAAGAGCCAAGGAAGCCAAAGTTATACATTGCTAAACACAAATACATCACCTGAGTTGAAAAGAAAAGACTTAATAAAAATAAACAGAGCTTTAAGAGAGAGCTTTAAAGCCTACATGCAGCTTAGGACAAGTCTTGACTTTTCAGTATCCCATAGACACTACATCAAAAACGAATACGAATACCCTCTACCAAATGGACAGGAAGGGAGCTTCCCCGGTGCCACACTGAAGTCATGCTCTCTCTTTTGGAAACATGTTTGACGTAGGAAAGTTAGCACCATTTCCCCAAGCATAATAATCCTAAAAATTTTCTGTCTGTGTTCCCTTTAATTGTATTTAGTTTCACTTCCCTAGGAAGGTTCTGTAGAGCAAAGGTTGAACGGGGCGGGGGGAGGGGTAGAGTATAGCCAAATCCTGCAATGGCTAAAGTTTACCCTTGCGAATTTAGACCACGTCAAAAAATAAAGACTCCAAAAGCAAAATAATAATAATTAATAGTAGTAGTAATAAATCTTGCAGGTCAGTGGCACTCATCTTCCACCTTGACACAAGAGTGGACAACCTCTCATTATGATCCTTGAAGGTGAGAGTTTGTTGAAGATTTCGGGGCCAGCCTTAGCAAAGAATCAGAGAATGGTCAAACAGTGTAGCAGCCTGGTGCACATGCAGGGTAGTGGTCTAGAGCATTCAGACATAGCTTTTGATTAACTGTCCTACCGTCACCACCACCAAATTCCTGTATTGCCCTCCATATTTAGTCAGACCCGATGGGGGAAAGATAGCACATAAAGATTAGCAGATGATAGCACCTAACCTATTCAATGTAGATTATCCCAGTCTCCAGATTTTTTCATGTTCACCTTTTCAATATCCTGCACAGTTTCCCAATGAGTAAATGTGCAATTTTCATGACACCCTTTGACATTCTGACTATACTGAATGGAGTAGCAATTCTGCCTTTGCAAGTACACTACACATGTCTGCATTCCAGCTTCTTACCAGAGAACATAATTAGTGATTGCTTTGTCAGTTCTCAGAAATCTGAGATTCTGCTTTGTTTTTAAGTGCCAAAATGCTTCTTTTGTCCATACACTACCGTTCCTTTTGGTATTTGAAAATTGCCTCAAATCAAAAGAATGTATGCTTAAGATATACCTAGAGAACTAAAGCAGCTGAGAGTTGAACAAAGTGGTACTCACTTTGAAAGTATTCCAACCACTTCCCCTTAGGTTTAAAAGTCTTCCAAGGTGTTCTGTGTCATTTCAACTATCATTGCTTGGCTTCCTAGAAAATTTGAGCATGTTTTCTATGTTCATGACATGTCTATGCTTACTGGTCATTTGTATTTTCTCCAGTACAGATTTGAGAAACTTTCAGATAATCCTAATGGAGTCATTGCAGAATTCCAGGGTGGGAGGGAGAATTTTCCCGAGAATGCTGAGAATAGCAGGGAAGGAAAAGTGGAGGATAAGAACAAGGAGTCAGCAAGACCAATTCCCTATCCTTTCCCTGATCAGGATTCCCTGGTCTCCCTGTGCCCTTTCTCCTATAGAGGGTCAGCTCTATTCCCTAGGCCCTGGCTGCTTTCTGCTAGGATGATATATTCTATCAGAACCTCTTCCCCCAGCTCAGTGGGGCCTCCTACCTGGCATTTTCCTCTCTCTCAAGTGTAGCAGCATCTAAAGACGGAGTGGAGTGGAAGGTGGTAAACAACTATTTTTTAAACGAAAGAAAGAGAAAAAAGTATTGGAATTTAATGCTGACATACCAATACTGTCATTTTGTTCCTGTCTTGTGGCTACTAAATATAATATTGATTTCTCCCCTGTCCAATTCTCCTCTGGGAGCATTACTAAAATGAACTGTTCCCCAAACATTCTTTTTTAAAAAAAAAATTTCCACCTATTTTCATATTCTAAAATCTAAATTCTTTCCTTGGATTAAGCCTGAAAGCGCTTCCTTCACACAGATTCTGTACTTAGTATTAATTGTTCTTACTGATTAGGTTTTCACTGATGAGCTTCAGAAGAAGTACTTACTTAAATAATTATATTTTATGAGTATGCACATAAGTGGTAAACTATAAAAGCCCACATGGGAAAGCCCACTCCCCAGCCTCACAGAAGTGATTACCTTCAAAGAAGAAGGCAGAGGAATGTGAATGGAAAAGAAATATAACTCTTATCTAAAATGTTTTATTTCTTCATTAAAAGAGAGATTTAAAACATATTTGGAAATATACGAAAGGTATGTCAAACTGAGAACTGGATTATATTTCCTGAAATACTTTTCTATACATTTGAATCTAAGACAAACCTAAAGAAACCACCATATGAAACTCTCTAGTTATTTGAGGGAAGTTATTAAAAATATTGTCCTCTATAGCAGCACTTCACAAGTTTTAAAGTATATATACCAGCTGGGGACCTTGTTAAAATATGAATTTGAATTTGGTAGGTTTGGGTGGTGCTTGAGATTCCACATGTCTGGGTGATCTGGATCAAGAACCACAATTTAACTAACAAGCATTCACAGTATTCCACAGTGTCACCTGTTGATGAACATCAACGGAATTTCTCAGTTCCAGGGAAAGCTACATTGATCCTCAGTAACTGGTGGATTTTTCCCCTGTCAATGTTGTGAATTTTCATTTTCCTCTTTGCCTTGGCCACTAGGAAGCTCACAGATAAAATCTGTCACCTATCCTGAGAACTACCCAAGACTATATGCACAGTTATATAAATCAGCTTATTCTGGCTTTATTTTATTTCCCTACCCGTATTTCTTTCAGTCATAATTCTTACACCTATATATTTTATTTCATCATTACATATAAGCTGCTTCAAATCCTCTTAGAAATGGGGTTTGGCATATTTAAATTAATTCATAATAAGAAAGCCATTGTTTTGAAGAAAAGACAGTGAAAGGAAGAGTTACATACACAAAAATTAGAAGCATGATAGATCTATATAGCATCTGTAGAATGGAGTGTCTAACTGCATGAAAGTACCTGAAATTTTACTACTAATAACATCACTCTTATCTTTAATATTCACAGTCATAATAATGATGACAACATCTGACTGAATGTCTGCCAGATGCCCAGTACTAGCTGGTTATTTTATATGATTCACCCCTTTATCACTTAACATTTTCAATCCTTCCTGGTCCTTGACATTCATTTCATCACTAAACTTTAAAGGCTCTTCAAGATTACTTATGTACTATATCCAAGCAGATTCAGAGTTGAAAACCATATACAGGTGATACCATGTACCATATTCTCATAGTTAAACATGATGTCTCCACAAGCTTCACAGAGAAAAAAGTGCTTTATGACTTACTGGCAATGAAGAAAAGTTGAAAGTTTCTAAGCAGAATAAATAGGGATGGAGATGGAGGAAGGGGAAGTTGTTGCAGATGAAGGGAACAGCATGCACAGACATGAGAAACATGAAATTGCAGAGTGTATTTAGGGATTGACAGGAAGTTCAGAATAGCTGTACCATAGACCCTGTATGTGCAAGAAAGTTATATAAGGCAGAGATCAGGCTCCAAGGACCCTTGTATATCTTGCAGAGGTATTTTGTAGGCAGTAGATAACTATAAAAAGATTTTAGATAAGAAGGAAAGAATTGATTTTTTTAAATCACTTTCATGTTGAAATGTAGGATGGTTTAGAAGATAGCAATGATGAAAGAGGGAGATGTAGAAGGAAGGGTCTCACTTGAAGGGTTTTCAGAAAGCAGACTCTTTTAAGACTTGCTGTTGCTCAAATATGTGAATAAAAAGGGAAAGTCTCTAATTTACCACCATATTCCTGACTCGATAAACTGAGTGGGTGGTGACAAGATATGGAGTGGGATAGGTCAAAGTGGATATGGCACATCAGTAGGAACGTGCCCACACAAGGTAGGATCCAGACAAGATAGATGAGGCAGGAAGTGAGTGTTTGTGGTCATGCAAACTACAAGAATGTAAGGCATCCCTGGTAGGAAAGCATATAAAATGAAATCTATAGAAACACCAATATTTAAGACACAGCCTGAAAAATAAAAGCTTATAAAGTGCACTAAGAAAGAAGAGTGGAACAGTGGAAGAAGATCTGAAGAAAAAATAACACAGAAATCAAATGTGGAAAAATTCAATAATATTAAATATACTGAGAGGCCAAGTACGATAATGATTGAAAAGTTTCACTGATTCAGAAATTTTAAGGTCGTCCTTAACTTCAACAAAAGAAGATTCAGCAAAGCAATGGACAGACTGCTGCAGGTTAGAGGTGAAGACTTGGAAGTGGCAAAAGTACATAACACTTTTAAGAACCTTGGCTGAAGAGGCAAGAATCTGGAGTGGCCCCAGTAGCATTCCATGTACAAGAGTAAAGAACCTGGGCCCCTGTATTCATCCCAGACTGGTGGTGTGCAAGGTGTCTACAATGAGGGAATAAGACTAAAGGGAGACAGTAAAAGCTAATAATAATAATTATTGTTGTTGTTGTTGAAGTGTTGTTCTTAGGGTCAAAGCCAAATAGGATAAAGAAAAAATCCTAGAAAGGCCCTGATAAACAAGGAAAAAACTGAAGAGTTAAAGGAATGAAATCTGTGGAAGACCTAAACCGAGGAAACAGGGGGCTTTTTAATGGAGGTAGGTTTACATGAGGATTTGCATTGAGAATGCCTTCAAGGAAGCAGCAGGAGGAAGCTAGAATTATTCTGATTTCTTGCAGGGCTATGTAAGATGAACCATGGAAGAATTAAGGGGCCTCTAATTTTATCATTATAAACTGATATCCTAGAGTTAAAAAGGGAATCAGGAAGTAGGTGTTCTGTGATATGGTTGATCCTCATGGTTATTATTATTATGGAACTCGTTGTTACTGTCCCTCAGTTTTAAAATCATCCTTCTGTGTTCTGTTTTGTGATTCTAGTGCTGAGACTCAGAAAACTACATTTCAGTTTGTCCAGCTGCTCCCTGTCTAACTCTGACATTGTCATTGACATTGACATTGACATTGTCAGGAACCAGAAGAAGACTGGATGGCTGAAAAAGGAAGAAGGGACTTGGTCCTTCCTGTTTCTCTAGTATGACCTCAGCAAGGCTTCTTCAACCTGGCAGTGGCTACTTATCCCAGTAACAGAAGGTGTCTCTAGTTTGGAGTCTCCATACTCCTACCCAGTCTTCTCCTTCCTCTCAGAGACAAAACCTCCAGCCAGCCAGAGTCCCCTCCTTCGAGGCCAATTCCACCTCTGCATGGCTCTTCCTGTAAGCCCCTAATTGTGATAATTCCAACACCTTAATAGCATTCATTTGATAGCAATTTAGTTTAATTTAATTTTTAGTAATTATTATTAATAAACATGGGCAATGTCTAGCGATTGCCTCAAAATTTAAATATTTCAGTGAAACAGAAAAGTGTATAGAATATAACAAGTGAAAAGGATGCTTGACATGGGTTATATTTGTATTGTTTAAAAGAGAAAATATTACAAATAGAGTTGAAGCTTCTTTGGACATACCCCAGGTGGTATTTCCCCTCATTCTCCCTTTACAGAGTTAATAAATATATTGATGTTGGTGAATATATTTCATATTCTTGTTCTTTACTACATACATAGTTATCTATAAGCAACGTTAAATGTTTTCAGGGTTTTTTTTCCAAATTGCATAAAATGATATCATGCTCCATATGATTTTTCAACTTGTATTTCCATTTCTCATTAGACTTTCTAGTTTTATCCCTGTTGATATACATATACTTTATTGGAACTGATGTATAGTATTCTAGGGCATGATTATGCCATATTTTACTTAGCCAGTGGTCACTGATGGAAATTTAAGATGTTCTATTTTTTATCCCATTGTAAAAGAGTGTTTGAATAGACATCTTCATGCATTTGTCTTGCAGGCAAGAAACAAAATAGAGTATTTCTTTGTTTTTGTATCACTGTCTCCTTTTAGTAAACTTTCCTAAAAGTGTGTGCACTCTCCAATTGACTAGCACCAAATATTCTGTAAGGTTATTGTCTTAAATTATGTTCACACAAGCAAGTACATAAAAGTTCCCACATTTCACATCACATCCTTCTCAACTCTCGGTAGTTTCCAGACTTTTAATCTCTGCCAACCTGATAGATGTTAATAATAACATCATTATTATAATCTACATTTCATGGTTCTAAGCATCATTTTGTCCATAAGTTCTTCTATCAGTTTGCCTCTTCTGTAAAGTTCTTATTCCTTGCCAATTTTTCTCTTGGGTTGTGTGGTTTTTCTTCTTGATTTGTAGAAATTATATATGTTGCATGTTAATTCTTTATCACTTATATACATCACAAATATCTTCTTCCTTTTTAACTTATCTTTTTCTATTTTTATAGAACATTTTGATGTACAGAAATTATTCTTATCTTAATATAATCAAAATTCCAAACTTTTTCTTTGTGATTTGTATTCTTTGGGGCTCAAGAAGACTCCTTCTGCCCTGATATTATATTTTCTCTGGTATTTTCTTCTAAAAGATTTAAACTTTTGCTTTTCACATTAAGGTTTTTAATTCATCTAGAATTTTATGTTGCCTTTTTTTTTTTTCTATGTGGCTAAACCACTTATCCTAGTGTCATTTTTGAGTAATATATCTTCTCCCTATAGTCTCATGAGGAGGTCTCCGTTCAATCCCAGGCCTTCCCTTATGAAGGGGTCTCTGTCCAGGCTCTCCATTCTTGTCTGCTCGTCTGGACCCATCTCAGTAACACTTCATCTTGATCACTATGGCCTAATGGTACCAATACTTCCTTATTCTTAATATTCAGAAAGAATCTTGGTTATTCTGTGTCCATTTTTCTTTCCATATGAATTTTAGGATCAACTTGTAAGCTTCCCACAAGCCTCTGTCAAAATTTTGAATGTACTTAATCTTCAGAGTTCTTAACAGACATTTCCCCATCTCATTTTCCCCAAAAACCCAAAAGGTAATTGGGTCACTATTCTATCTTAGAGATGAAAAATATATATATATATATATATTAAAAATGTTTAGTAAACTGCCCAACATCATGGGGGAAGGCTGAGATAAGAAACCAGATATCTAAATGGCGCTTGTGTGTGTGCGTGACTAACTTGCTTATTTATCTATTTTTGAAGACTATGAATTTCCCTTTTTCCATCAATAGCACTTCACAGCCTTCGGATGGTGATCTGCACAGAAGATTGGTTCAGTGTTTTATGGATTTTGAGCCAAGAGAGGAAGAGAAAAACAAGAAGAAAGACGTGGTGAACAAAGACAAAAGGAAAGCCTCCGGTATTTTCTTTATCTGAACTTACAGTCTTCTTTCCAGTCATGCTCTTTCTTCCCTCAAACTCATCAGTCTTTTATTTACATAAAATGGGGCTTTATTACACAGGTCAGAGCAGTGATGAAACTGGCTTCCCTGCTCTCACCCTGTGTTTTTAGTTAACTTGTGTGGGTTCTGTGATAACAACATAAAATTCTTTACATTGACTCTGCTACTGTTTTTAGAAGATATGCATAGAAATATTTAAAGAATTTCCGTTTCAGAAACAGTTCAATAGAATGGGTCCCTCAAAAAAAAAAATGAATATCCAATTATGAACACGATAAAATGACCAAGAAAGGAGAGATTCTCAAAAGACACACTATTTTAAGTATTCTGCTTGATCGAAATATCTTCTAACCACAATCAGAATTTTTTGATGCATATATCACAAAAATTTCTTAGAAACTATGCTCAGATTCTATTTTGTTATGTTTTCCTATCTTTAGCCAAAACCCATCACTGAACAAAAATTATTCTAAAGAAAAAGAATTTGAAATAAATGTATATTAAAATAGTAAGGTCATTAGCCAAACTACCAGCTGTAAAATGTTAACAAATTTGAAATTCCACTGACCTGGGCCATGCAAAATTTGAATATTGTATGATATATATGCTTGTGGTATTAAAAGGTGTTAATTAACATGATTTTCTAAAATTATATTTGCTTATTTTCACCTGTAAATCTGTACTGCTCTTTAAAACTGTATAATCTTTTGTTGAAACAGACAACAAATCTTGCAAAGATATCATTGTGATTACTGATGGCTAAAATAGTTTTCATAATTTGAAAGTAGGGTAGGAATTATTACAGTGTAAATATATGTCAATCAGAAAGACAAATGACTAAAGTGTTACCTGTTCTCCCCCCAACACCTCTCCCAAGCAAAATCCTAGATACACTGTATAGAAATGTTTCCAAGCGGCAATATTCATTTTACCAAACCTCTCCCACAGTATGTAGCTACTGGTACCTTAGGACAGACTGAAGAAAGAGAAAGGGAAACAGGAAAAGGGGCAGACAGCTGGATTAGACTGTACTGTGTATATTAGTGATGGGTAGACTTCAAAAGACTTAGAGGTTCATTTTGGACAGGTGCCCAGAGATTCTCAAGCTTACCCAAAACCTTCCATAACTTCTAATTTTAAAACTGAGCTAGAATTCCTTTGAGACCAGACTTTTGGTCTTTGGTCATATTCCATAGTCTTGGCCTTATAATCAATGCATGCTAGGAAACTAAATTTTCAGAGTCCTGGAAAATGAAGTACTCATAACTAACAAAAATAGAATGATTTTTAGTTTTGAGGAGAAACTATAAACAATATGTACATATGTGTGTATATATAGCTAATATACATGTGCATGTATATATGCATATACATATATACATACATACATATATACATACATATTTTATATATATTTATATATATATATATATATATATATATATAATAACATATATTTTCCTCCCTGGGAGGAAAAGAAATTTCTAAAAAACATTTACTTGTTATTTGAATTGGAATAATATTAACAATAAAGCTTTTGAACATGTCTTCATGTGTGCTTTAATTCATCCGTGAAGACTGGTAATAAGTCCTTGACGGGTATAAAACTTCATCCAGGATTTCTGGGGAGCGGTAGCCTGAGAGATGGGCACAAGGTCATGAGAGTCCATCTGGAATTGCTGACAAGGAATTTGTCTGTCACTCTAATGGCAGGGAATCGTTCTTTCTAAACATGCACAGTGAGGGTTACCCTGCAAAGAAGACAATCATTCGTGGGTCTAATGATCATGAGTCTAATGGAAATGTGTCTCTCAAATGACTCATGTGATATTTTTCATTACTCACAAAACCTACTATGAAAAAACTTGCTTTGACAAGAGGTCACAATACTATTTTTTGGTACAAGGAATAAATTTCTTTTAATAAATTAGCTTTGAACCACAATAAACTACTCCTGTGTTTGTTAGTACGACTCTGAGTAGGGCATGATTTTATTCTTCTCTAGAAATTAAAAAAAAAAAAGTGCTGGGATATGGACAGAATAAGCAGTAATGAAATAGACATAAACTAGTTGTTAATGTGGTTGCCACAGAATCTATACACTGATCACGAATGGAAAAGGACCATTGCCATGACTTGATCTGTGACTATGTACTTCTTACACTCTCCATCCCACCACAGGTGCACCGGTGTCCACATGTGAGGCTTTCCAGAAGCCTCTGAATGACAATGACTCTCCAAAAGAATTAAATACATCAGCAAGGAAAGCTGCATCTTGGACACCTTATTAAGAAAACTGCGATTTATTATATATCAATTTTGCTTCCAAATGCCTTGAAGCAATACCAGCTACAGAACAACTAGCTCTATGTACATAGTGCAAAGTTTCTCAACCTCTGGAAAGCCATTATCATAAAACTATCTGATGTCTGCGCAGATTCTACTTAAAAACGTACAGTTCCTGCCAAAATAGCGGTAGCTTATTTAGATCTGCATGCTCTGGTCTAATAAAGTTTAAAAATTAGTAACAGTTGTCCCATGTCAATCTCATGCTGAAAGCAGATCCTCGACAGATATGAGAACTAGAATAGGTCTTACATCTCTCTATAGTTCTTTTCTAGGGTTTTTCCAAAGCAGACCTCATTTGATATTTCAAACCATTTCTAACTAAGACAGCACTTGTAATTTGAACTATTTTGTATCAGTTTGCCCATACTTTCTAAAGCTTCTCCAACCACTCTCCTCTTATTGCTAACTTGATTTTTGAATTTCTTAATAATACCATACTCTAAGAAGACCTATTTTACTAGCTATTAGTGAAGTATACTGCATAAGGATCCAGAATTATAACAGAAATTAATTTCATTGCTAATCTGATTCAACGAGCAATTTAAATATTTTTCTTCCCCCAAACATTTTCCACGATCCATTCATAGATTGTAATAAAACGAACAGATTTGAGCTTTAAGCTCTAGCTTCTATTCTAGCTTTGGCAACGACAACTAATTGAGAGTTAATGTTAAAGGGAAAAAATACACAAAAGTTAGAAACTGTTCTCCCAACTATTAAGGAAATTGACACATTTTACATTGAAGATGTTCATTCATTTGTTGGTTAATTATTCCTAGAACACCTACTGTGCTCATTGTTTACCTGAGGAGCTTATCATGAGGAAATGTAAATTGGACTCTGCATACATATTAAAACAATAAAGGAAAGCAAAATCGTCATCCTTTTAAAATATTAGATTAGATTATCATTATACCAGTCATGCACTTTGAAATAAGCAATGTTCTGGGCAATATGTCAGTAGTCCCTGCAACTAAAAAAAAAAGAAAAAAGATCGAGCACTGTTAATACATGTTCTCTCAAATTAGTGTTTCCATTCCCACTGACTCATTTGACACGAACAACCTCACATGCGCTCTCAAATAGAGAAAGGCGCTTCAAGAGGTACTTGATAAATTACAAAGGAATGAACGGTTAGAACCTCATACCTTTACCCAAAAAGCCCTCAAAACAAAGAATGTCGTAGAATATATTTGCTTTGACTTACAGGATGTATAACGTTCACAATAATGTAGATATTTTTAAAACTTTCCGTACAAGAGACCACCATACTGAAATAATCAGTTAAAAAGTATCAGAAGCTATACCCCTTAAATCAATATTTAATTTATTGAACCACTTTCAAAAATCACATACACAATGTACTTACTAAAGAACATAACCATATAAACTGCCTTGGAAATTGTGTATTGACAAGTTCATAATTTCTTACCTCTCTATATTTAAATTAAGACTTTAATAAATAAACCAGCAAATGCATTTATTATTAAAAAGAAATATCTTTAAAAATTCAAATCTTAACTTATTAAAAAAATATAATAAAAGACTTTTTTGTACTTTAGTATGCAAGAATTAGATTGCTTGACCTCTCTTTTAATGACTTAATTAGCTGTACTAAAGCCCAGCTGGGCCTCTGCTGACAACATAGCTAGATATTTCAATCAAGCAGTGTTATGGAGAATAAGTAATAAATGCTACCTTGTCGCCATACAGTCCCAAACCATAGTGCATGCTGGTAATGCTAAATTTGATCAGTATGCCTCATATTTCAATTAGTCGTGGTCTGAATCACTAAAACTGTGTAATGTGTATGAATTCCTGATATCAGATACAGAGCCACAGGCTCCCACAGTTAGAAGCCATCGAGTTTGCTTTTATTAGCAGCCAATTAATGGCAAAAATCTGCATCGCTTTTAAAATTTATAACCTCGATTCCAGCTGCATCCACGGCCCCAGCTACCCTGTATACAATCAGATCCGTATCACTGTCCCAAGTCAAACAGCTGCAAACTGTATTCTGTCTGCAGAAGTAAAAAATCCTTTCATACAGAAGCTTTTTTTAACCTCTTAGAAGTTCTTTTCAAAGCCCAGCAGCACCAGTCACTTTGCGACAAGAAGCGATTTAATACAGAAAGAAAGAAATCTACACCAAGGTAACCTCGTGGGATATGCTAGGTTTTCAAACGGAGTGAAACCCTACCACTCCGGCACCACACAAGGGCAAGAAAAACCACTTCTCCTGACCAAGGCTAAGAAAATATAAACATATAAAACCTGACCCTCATACAAAGTTAACCCATTGAAGTCTGTGTAGTCATTAAAACAAAAGTGGCATTACACCAGTTTAATATTAAGTAACTTACATAAAATTTTGGTATTCAAATGTGTGTGCCTGAACCTTAGATGCCTCTCTAATGAAACATCTGTGGAGATCACATTCCCCCATCAAGAAGTGGTTTATTGCATGCCTCAAAATTTCTAGACATTATTTTTAGGTACCAGACTCCTTCTGACATACGATAAGACAGGAAATTTCGATGTGATCAGATTTAGTAACAAAGCGTAATTGCTTTATGTATTGCTAATGCTGTACTTTCAAGATTATTAAGGGAACGGTTCAGCTTTGTGGTATTAGATATTTTCAGTTACTTTATCCATACTATTCTGTGAGGTCTGAAATACTTTGGTATCTCAGTGTTGAAATGTTGTTGGGGAGTATACAAAGCATACTTCCTTCGGTCTTCTATAAAATACTATGAATTTTAAAATACGTTGTATAGGATATGCAGTTGCATTTTGCGTATCATACATGCTCTATTTAGGAATACACGTGTATTCTTTATTTATATAACACAAGGTCGCATAGATAAAAGAATATACCTGGAAAAAGAGGAGCTTGAAAAAATACCCCCCAACTCTAATACACGGCTATAAAAATGTTGTACTAGGATAATACAAACTGCTGCCATGGCTATTTAAAGACAATAAAATCCTATTTTACAAAATTCAACTGCTAATAACTAGCATTCTTTCTAACTGCTTAAATACTGCAGTAAGACTTATAATGCCACTGTGAAATCATAAGCTAGTACTTCAAAGGTGTTGTATCTGTTACAAATTTAATCTTCTCTGCTTTGTCACAACTGATTTCATCCCGGTGGCTTGGAGATGCAGCCTAGCAACATTTCTGTTGTCCCAGACAACCTGAACCAAACTGTTAAATACCTGTCTGATGCCCGAGAATGATTATAATAATATTGACTATGGAATCTCCCACAACTACTCTGAAAAGGTACAATTTGTCTGTTCCAGTGAATAGAAGAGGGAAAGTATGCTTTACAATGTTGACAAACATAGGCGTTTCAATGATGGAGGCAGAAATTCTGTGCTGTTTTATGAATGGCACTGTATCGTGTTCTTTATACCAAAAATGTTATTCTTCCTGCGAGAATAAAATGTCGTATATTTTAACAATGTAGTACATGTAATAAAATTAGTACATTTTAAAATTATGTATGTAAATTAATAGAGAGTTGAATCTCAAGTACTTTGTTTTTCCTACAGGCAAAAAATGTATCATTTTATTAAGTATCACAGATCTCAGGAAACCAGTATCCAATAGCTGTTGTCTAAATACCAAATGCTTTTGTGCATGAAACATCAGATTCAGTGTTTTTGCTTCCTCCCAGGTATACAATGACCCTCGGGGTAATGACCCCATGCAGCAGGAGCACCCAACCCTGATGGGAACAACTACAAATTGGTGTTTATGAAGTTGCTCAGACAAGGATATAATGGAGCAGGGTATTGAAATGTCCTCGCATACTGGAGTGTCATTATAAAGCATAAGGTTAAATTCAACTTCTCAGAGTGAGTACTATGGATTAAGTCTAGCAACCAAGAAAAACAAAAGCATAGGGAATTATATTTATTATGCATTGCAAAAAAAAAAAATAACGAAATGCCTGAAGTTCTGGATAAAGACCACTATTCTCTAGGGAACATACATCATCATTACAATATCTATGTTAAGCATGGGGTAAATATGATCTGAACGTCTTCAATGAATTTAACAGCTTAAGTGACAACACAAAGTAATTTCAAAAAAAATGAGAGCACAATTTTGTTTGTATTAATGCCTTGTGTAAAGTAAAATATGAATAAATCATAGTTAACACAAAGATACGAAAACCCAGTGTGCTGTCAAATTAAGCAAAAACAGAATACAGTGATTATAAATATTCTATCCTTATTAGGCAAGAATTACGTTATGTTGAGCCGATTTTTTTTATTCCTATCAATATGCCACCTAAAATGGTTTAATTCTCAACTACAATTGATGTAAGTTTAAAGGCATCCTTTAACTAGCATGATAGGGACACCATTAAACATATATTAAGTTGCCCATATGCAATTCACACTTGTGACTTTTCTCTGCCATTCATGAATTATGCAATTATCCCTAACTCATGGAAATGAAAGTGCATTAACTGCCCACTGTCATGTATTGTCTCTTTCCATGTCCTTGTGCACACATTTCCACAGTTCATTATTCATGGGTGCATCTATGCAAGTGTAAATGTGCACATATAATATGGAAATAGTCACCCATGGATAAATAGCAACTAGACACTTGTTAGTGAAGGTGTATATATATGTATGCATACGTATATACATATATATACTGTATTTTATTCCAAAAAAACAACATTTGTTATGGCTGCCACATAGTAAACAAAACAAATGCCATCCTTATAAAACAAATCAGGCATTTCTTCACAGGTGAAAGGAGGAAGATGTTGGTCTATAAACCTGAAACAGAGCGCTTTCGTTTTTAAGGACTCTCATGCTAGCTCTCTCCCCCATATAAGTGTCTGCTGCTCTACCGACTGAGCTAGTCGGGCACTCCTTCCCCCATTAAAAAAAAAAAAAAAAAATCAGCTTTGAAATCACTGGAACTCAATTCTAAAAATATTGTGCCTTGTATTTCTAATGCTTACTTTTCTTCCATGTATGTTAGGAAATAATTAAAATGATAGCAATTCATTTCCAGAGAAGACAATTATTTGAAATAAATCATTTAGGGAGAAATAAAATTATGGTGTTTTTCTCCATTACATGGTATGGTCCTGTGAGTTTTTCCAAATTCTGAATTGAACATTCTAACAATTCGCCCCTGTTGGGGTATATCCCTCAGGAAGTCCCTCCCACTGAGTTGAGTTAGAACTCACACACAATGTTCGTGATAGAGGGAAGCAGGCAGAGTCCTACTTTGAACATAAGTAGAATTGTCCCTGTTGAAGTCATTCTTTCTAATGAAATAAAGTGAATTTTATCATATGCTCAGAATTTTAATTTATGTGTAATAAAACTTCCTAAAAATGTTGCTTCAGGCAATAAGGCAGAATTTAATGAATTTAACAAACAAAGTAAAATATTTTTCCCACAGCATAGATTTTAAAATTTGGTTACAGGTAGTCAAATTCCCTGGTCAGAATTTCTTTAAAAATGTAATTTCAGCAAGATATCCTGGTCAGTATAAATTATACCTATATAAAATTAATTTGAGCATTACTTTTTGGTAGAAAAATAATTATTCAAGAATTGTTTCTGTATATTCCTTGTTAAATATTATTTAAAATTAAAACTGAAATAATATAGGTTCATAAATAGATTTTATTGGTATCTTTAATGCACACTAACAATGAATTAAACACTTAAGTCCACACTAGCTAACTTTTTCTGAAAAAGACAATTTTTCTTCATCATTACACATGCTTCTTTTTGATTTTTTGATTCTCTTTCAGAGCAAATTAAAAACCAACCATTCTTTGTTATGACTTTGTATTTAGAACTCTACATAATTATCACTAAATATTGTTAAATACTTTGAACCAGGTAAATTATAGTTTAAATTCTGTTGCACTTCTGAATTCACAAATAAATGTCATAATTCACAAATTTTATAAATATTGATAATTTATAAAGGATTCTACTAATTTTAACTCGATACAGTATGACTAAAAAGAAAAATACCAGTAAGTGCAAGATCGATTTCAAAATCAGAAAGATAATAAGAGTAAACAGATGGAAATATTTCACATTTCAAGTTGTATTATTTAGAAAATACTTTTCTCCCTAGGAGAAACTATTCAAAAGGTCCAATTAGTGCTAAAGTATGACAGAAATAAAATGTGTTCTTGTCTCACACACTATATTTTGTATGCATATAAATTGCAATTCACAGAAATACTTTTGCCACGACAACAAATACACCCACGAATAATTTAAGATAAATGCCCATTTTCATTACTATCCAATATATTCACTTACATCATAAATAAGGTGTGACCAGCAGAAGGCACTGTTACAATAAATATATACATACGGCTGCTCATTTACAAACCGGTTGGAAATGCTGATGAGAGTTTTACTAACTTTCCACAGCGCAAATCTTCTTTTCATGTAGATATTAAGTTATTCATTTGCCCTATAAATGTGGAAAAAAAAACCACATATAATTCTTTTTGGTATAATTTTCATTTCTCTGTCAGACCATTCACAATTTTATTACCCTCATTTTTAACTTAATCATAAAGGAATTCTGTGGTCACACTTACCATCTTTTAACACTGCATTTAAGGAATGTTACTCTCTTGAGAGCTCAGACCCTGTTGGAGAGTTAGCCATAGATTCGTATAGACCTGGCTGCAATAGAAGTTTCCAGTTTCATTCTTATTAACCTTCAGAGGTTTGATCATAATTTGCTAGAGCATGCAGGCATGGTGGTTTAATGGTACCACTTGGAAGTATGAAAATACCTCTAATTAAATCTCTGTCCAACATGCTGCTAACAATGTTGTTTAGTTTGTGTTCGTACACAAAATCTCTTGAATGCCTCTCCAAGTTTACAAAATCCATGTTAAAGGAGCCAGCAATGCAAAAAAATGTGACGGCATATGTTTGGATTTTTGTATTTCAGAGTCCTGACTACTTTATCTGAATTACAGATTTAGAGCTTTGTTATGTGTGATAGTTATGATAATATGATCACTAAAGGCACAGAGACAGGGAGACTCAAATCCCTTTGAAAATCCCTTTCTCTATTTCCTACAGCTGCTGCAGGAGTTTAATATCTGATAGAATGATGAAAAAGAACAGGCCGAACTCCAGTTTTAATAAAAATTTTAACAGGTCTACATATAGTTATGAAAAATGTTATTTGCAATGCCGATTTTTAATAAAATTTTCTTAAACCAAAGAAAAAATCCCCAAGGGGAACCTGATATGAATGTGTTTTTCATATGTACTATTTAAGGCTCTTTAAAGGTTATGAAAGTGACTGATAAAATAAGTTCTATTCTATACAACACAAGCCTGAATGCACTTGCACTTTTGCATTTCAATCAAATAAATAAGCAAAGCTTCGTTTTGTATATTGGATCAGAAACAAATATTGTATTGCATAGCCAATTTTTATTGTCAGCAATAAACATTCATATTATTAAGGAACTGCATTTTTAAACAAATCAAAGAACTGCTAACAGAAATATCAAAGTGTTCTCTAATCTATGAACACATGATGCTAAGAAGTAATACATTTTTCATGAAATTGAGATTTTTGCGCCTTGTGTTCTTGGAATTGGAGGTTATATAAAATTAGAAAACATTTATTTCTAGGACAGAAAATAAATATATTAAGTATGATGACAGTGAAATTTGACTGAATCCAGGAACTTCAGGACTCCTGAAGAGTCTTTTTATAGGGTACAAATAGGCTAAGTGAAGCATCTCCCATTCAGTGACCTGCACGGGGTGCCCGGCATTGTAAACACCTCTTCATCATCATAAACCCTCCCAGAAGATAAAGCCAGGATACAGTAAGCTCACGCCCCAGAAGGGTGGCTACTTTCACCAAAAAAAGGAAGCAAGATGTTTATAGGAGATCGGAAGGAAATTTTAATGTACTGATCTAATCTACAGCAACTTTAAAATGGGAAGGCTCCTTAACTTCCAATATGTTAAACACAAAACACGGGTTCAGTTTTAATCCTTAAAAATGTATGGTTGACATTCTTATCACTAAAGACACTGCATTCTAGTGGAAACACTGTGTGCTCTAGCATTGTTTCTACCTTTTTGAGAACTTAGAAAGATACTGTATGCCATATGCAATCCATTAACATTTTTTGGAAATTTGATAGACTTTGGAATTAAAACTAGCCACGCTAATACTAGATAACCATTCTACTCTTTACAGAGGATGTGTACCAAATGCAATGATATGGCACAGTTTGTACTGTGTCCCCAAATATTCACTTTTGAAAACATTAAATTCTTCATACACTGAAATGAGGGAAGTAAAACATTACCCACTTCATTACTGAAGATTGTAAGGTTGGAATATTGAGACATATTCTAAATCTTTCCACCTTTCAAACAATATATAACTGGAAATTAATAGCTATTGGTTCATACCATATTTATAATCCTACTGTGTAACAGTTTTTAAGTAACTCTTGTAATTCTAGAGCCAAATCAAAATCGTTGACGTAATTTGTTTACCTGATATTTCCCTGTATTAGTTAATAGACTTTATTTGAATGGGGGGCAGTGCCCTTAATCAGGGGATTTGAAAAAAATTGGTGGTAACAAGAATAGATGAAAGAATAGTTTATTACTTTGATCATTTTCCCCCTCTGATTTCTGTATTACGATTACAGTGGATTATCCCCAACCAAATCCTATTTTTCAGGTCCTTATAGACAACCTTGGTATTACCCAAACAGGAGAATAAGTTTTTTACTATTAAAAGATTTTATTTATTTATTTGACAGAGATCACAAGTAGGCAGAGAAGCAGGCATAGAGAGAGGGAGCAGGCTCCCTGCCAAGCAGAGAGCCCAATGCGGGGCTTGATCCCAGGACACTGGGATCATGATTCAAGCCAGGGACAGAGGCTTTAATCCACTGAGCCACCCAGGCACCCTGAAGAATGAATTTTTGAGATCATATCTGAAACACAAGAAGTTGCTTCTAAAATTCAATGATTACACAAGAAAGGGAAAAGCACACATCGCTAAAATAATGCTACGGCATTAAATGTATCTTAAATTCCCTACTTGAAGTATTTTTATGCATTTTAAGAAGGACAGTTGGATGTTTCATAAAAGTTGCTTTTGATTATAAATTAAATTTCAAGACACTAGTTTAAACATGCTTCAACTAATTTTGCATTTTAAAATATCATTACACTTCATAAAATTAAAGCTGGAGAGCTTTCCATTTTTCCAGAACTATACATTAAGGAAAAAATATCCTTAGAAAATAAGAAACGGTCTTACTTGAAAATGTCTGATCAAGTCTTTAATGGGAAAATCTTACCCTCAAAGTTCCATATGGTCTTCAAGCAACACGGATCTTCTACGTGTCAAAATATTTAACTAAGTAAGCATATTTTTATTCTCTTGAAATGAAACAGTGATATTGGTGAATAGGACATTTTACTGTAAAGAACTATAGTCTATAAGCAAGCCTCTCCCCAACAAAAAAAATAAAGCTTTAGTCAACTATAGATAAAATTTTTAACTTTAATTGGATACCGTGTAGAATTATGTAATACTTTATCCAATGATCAATAATTGAGCATTTTAACAAAATTCTACATTTTTTTTCTTCAAATTTCACTACAATGTTTAGACAAGTATACCTTGGGTTTCAGGTTTATACCGCACTTGGACAAAACTATCTGTACATTTGTGAAGAAGATGGGAGAGCTTATGAGAGATATATACTTTGTCATTTTAATTCACATTTTTATCCTTATCATTCAGTGAATTTTCAAATGCAGCATTTCAGGAAAAAACACACTTACCTGAAAAGTTTAGGTTGCTATTGTTATGATAGAGAAAGTAGATACAAATACTATATTATCTAAAATTATCTCTTTGCTTACTTTCATGGTTTCCATAGAAACATCTTCAAGTATTTCTAAGCCACAATGACTCTAACCATTGGTATTTATACAGGTTTTTATAAGCCTGACTGGTGATTTTCACACCCCTAGGATGTGATGGTGAAATGAATTACTCTGAATACACACTTTCAATCACACAATATCTTTTAAAAATAAGCCTACTTCTATAAATACAAAGAGACATAGGAGGGAGGAGGAAATTCCTTAAATATCACTGGTTTTATTTTACTCAGACATAGGGAGTATAACCCATTTGTCTGTATCTTTATAACAAATTATCCCGAATTATAAGATTGCTATATATTATTGCATATTAAGCAGTTCCTAGCTTTTAATTTTCTTGCTGGCCTTGATCTGCATGGTGCTAACTGAGGATTCAGTGTTGTCATTAATTGCATGTTTCTCACTTCATCAAATGTGTTTTTAAATCTTGTAGAATGTTCAAGACTTTCAAAGACCAGGAGTATCGGAGAGATCAATTCTCTTTGTTTTCATTTTCTAAAATAATACCACAAGACAGCCTTTCTTTAAAAAAGCCAGGTAACTTGGAAAACAGATAAATTAGGATGTGCTTATTCACATCACAAAAGAATTCACAGATGGCTTCCTGTAAATTGGGAGCTCCCTATTTAAGTGTTTGTTTACAGATCATTAGCTACTTGACAAAGAGGCTACCGGGGCAGAAAAACTTAAAGCTCAAGTGCAGGGAGACACTGCCAATTGAAGATCAATCCAAATGAGGAAAATAAAGCATCCATGGAACTAGCCTGTGAAAAGAAAACATGATTCATTTCATATGCATGTAAATGCCCCATGCACATATACACTTCTTATGTACACACACACACACACACACACAGAGTATGTGTATGTCCACATATTAAATGTTTGTACACACTTACACACAAATGTACACCCACATATATACCCAAAGAGGCAACTTTAACATAGAATATGATTGCCTACAGGCCAGCTGTATTTCCTTAGTTTATTTTAGGTATTTTTTTTTAAGATTCAAAGATTTTTTTAATGTATATTCTTTTAAAGTACCTCGGTTGATAGAATATCTGAAATTTCTTTCAGATTTTGCAGTGGAGTAAATGTCACATACCGAATTGTCTTGAATGAAGTAATCCTATTCTTACCATAGCAAACCTACTAAGTTCTTAGCTGTGTGCAAGACATTTGGCTAAATACTATAGAAAAAACAAAGCAATAGTTATCATAGGGACAAAATATAATTTTAAGTGTTTCTAAATAATGTGCACATTAATTTGTTTATAGATTTCCTATTTAAAAATACTAAATTACAAAGGGTTATTCACAAAAACAATATCTTTGTTTTGACTTTTGAATACCATCTGTGGCTTCCGAATGTAAAGAGGTGTTCTTATCAGTCAGGGTAGTAAATAAAAATGACTTTTGGAAAGCTTTGTCTTCAATCCATGTTGCCTTCTTTATTAAATTTTGTAAAAAAAAAAAAAAAGAAAGAAAGAAAGAAACAAAGAAAACTACATAATGGGGGAGGAGAAATAAAGATGACAATATCAAATTCATACTATCCTCTTGGTTTGTTGTCAAGACAAGTGTTGTTTCATTCCTTAACTATTAAGGACACTCTCTTCAAGATTATTATATAAAAATCACAATATTACTGAAAAACTATAGCAAATACATTTCAAACTTTAGGTTCTCTGAGGCTTCTTTGACATAAGAAAGACCAAACTTAAAATCTTAAACTATGAGAATTTTTTTGCAGTGACTGAGACCTTTCTTAACCATTCTCAATCTCTGCAAGTACACGGTGATGGTTTCCGGCATGCCTAATTCTTGGCTACACATTTGGGCAATAAAACGTGTACAGATTGTGCTTTCTGGGCCTTTACCCATATTAGCTCATATTTTACCCTATATAATAATTATTCTTCAAATGGCATCCAAATAACAAACTGAGAACCTTGTTAGGTTTTCAAAATAAGTTCAAAACCTTTTAATGCTTTTTTTTTTATAACAGACTTTGATCTGAGCACCCACATTTAATTTAAGGCTCTTAAACCAGTCGAGATAAACTAGAATACAGTTAATATTTGATGCATTGTGCATTTTAAATGTTTTAAATCAATTTTCCTCCCATATTTTAGAAATAAATTTAAATTGCTGAAGTATCTAATTTAAAAGAAAAAAAATCATATATAGCATGGAAGAGAATTACCCCATTTTTCAAGTTACCGGACTTTAAAAAAATTTGCTTTGAAGTCTAAGTTGTGATACTTCGTTTGGATTTGGGTAGGAGGGGTTAAAGAATAAAGCAAAGTTGTGCAGAAAAAGTGTAAAAGGGAGAAAAGAAAAACAAGTGTCTTATTACAGCTAAATCATTTCAGAAAAAAAAGAGAGATGGATTTGGCAGTAACCACTAAGTCAAAGTATAATACCCTAGAAAGACAATATAAGATAAACACATGTATTAAAGGTTGCACACTTCAAAGCCAGAAAACAATTCAGAACATTTTAAATTTTCTTTTGGAGTAGTTTCTTTTATTTCAACTTCCATCTTAGGATTTCATCACAATCTGAACATTCCAAACATTAACACTGTGTGTCACAAATTCAAAATAAGCATTATCTATTTAATGACTAAGAAATGACAAACTCTATAAATCATGTATGTATTCAAAATTTGGAGTTTTGAATGAAATTTTATTTTAGATATTGCTTTCACAGTAATAAAATTAATCAATATGTGTTGGGCACATAAATCAACTGTTCATAGCTCTAAATACATTTGTTTCTCATCTTAATACCTAGATAAACACATGTAGAGTATTGAGAATCTTGAATATTTTGGAAATACTTAAATTGGGACAACAAATAGAATTTTTTTTAAAAAATGACCAATGCTTTGATGGATACACAAGGATTTACCTTTTTAAGACATGAGTAACTAGTCTGGCTAAATTGCATATGAGATAAAAATAAACGATTTAGAGCTCATTTAAAAAAAATATCAGGGACACAGACTATTTTGGTTTGTTTTGGTTTTGCTGTTTGTTTTGGTATAAATTTGCAATGACTGCTTTATATAATACAGCATGCTAAAATGCTCACAATTAATCCTGAAGGCCCTGGTTCTCCCAAGAGCTTTATCCCTGGGAATCTGCTGAATTTCATGAAGTAGGTACATATTCCTGTGGGGAGAGAAAAATTCCCAGGACCTATATAATCTCTTACCTCCATGCCCTGCTGCCAGAGCCTGCAAAAAGGCTGGGTATTCTGACTGGCACCTCAAAACCACTACAATAATTTAGTAAAGAAATTATTTATTCTTTGTCTTATTGGCCAAAGAAGATTGGAGAAAGAACAGCTCTAAAAATGTAAAGAAATTAATGTGTTAATTTCATGATAAGAAAAAATAAGTCTCAAATACAGTGCCCTTTTTAAGAGTATTTAAGATTCATATTTTGAAAAAGAACCACTTACTATTTAAAAAAACCATTTCAAATAGTTTTAATTATGTCATGTATAAGTTTGAAGTAGGACTCATTGAATGGTATAAAATTGAAGTATTTTCAAATAAGTCATAAAACTTAAAAATAAACATTGCATTTATAAAGTAAATGTGTTTCTCAGAAAACTATTTCAAACAGCCTTGCTTGAACTACTTCTTCATTAAACTATACAAAATAGATCTTGTTACTATGCATATTTCTTTCTATGTTTCTAGCTGAGGACCAACTTCAAAATGTAGTAATTCATCCTTTACTCACAGAAGAAAGTATGTGTCATCGTGGCAGGAGTCTTGTTCTGATCACAGCCAAAACTGTTAAGTTTTGTACATTCTTTCAAAGTAATACAGGCTATGTTAAAGGTTTATTAAAATTTGTGTGTCTCTGAATCATTAACACAAGCAATGCAGAACTGAGAGACAACTCAGTGACAATTGAAATCAGCAATTATGATAGGTTTTCTAGAGAACACTTGACATTTCTATCTCACATTTGGTCCAGGCAAAGGGAAGAAAAATACACTTTACATAAGAAAAAAATGGCAGCCTTATTCATTTGTTAATCAACACATCAAATCTCAGATGAATATTGATATTTATTTTGAAAGAATCAAAAAGAGTAGATGATTACCCAAATTGATTCAAGAAATTTGGATGTTGGAGAACTTTCACCAGAATGTTATTCCTAATTTAAAGATAAAATCCATCTTACCAAAAACGATTGTAATAAATATCTGTAAAGTCAAATTAATAAATCACTAGTTTTTAGCCTGCTGATGATATTCTTAAGAAGTAAAAGAAACATTTAATCAGCTAAGGAATTTATATAACATCATCAGAATTTAATTATTTCCTAGTAATATTACCTGTTTTTATTCTAGTATTTCCAATAATTTAATGAAAATGTCTTCCTTCCTGGACACTTTGAATATTGAACTATGGATCACTCTCAGGAAAACATCTACATCTATAAAATTTAAGTGACAACTCAGTCTCTAAGAAAATTTGCACTAATGAACATCAGGGACACAATGTCATCTGTTTCAATATTTAAACAGATGTTAGCAAAATAATTTTAGATTTAAAATAATAGGTGGAGTGGAGAGGTCTAGATAACTCAAATGCTTCAAAATCACTGTAATTCCATGTGTAAGCTTAAAATATCTTCTTTTGTAAATCTTTTCAGAAAAAGAAGCAGCAGGAGAGAGAGAGAGCTGATTGGTGAGCCAAGTCAGGATCAAACAGAAGAATCCACAATATTCAATGCAACTGAGTTTGGTTATAACACATCGTTGTCTCCTTTTTTCTGTGTACAGCTGTGTGCAAAGTGGTAACTACAACAAGCCCTGGAACACTATCTATCAACAGGAGGCAGAACCATGCCAATTGAAGCAGAATTAAAAGATGAGCTTTTGAAGTGTGATTGACAGATAGTTGGATTAGATAGGTAGATAGATATGAAAATATTATTTAGAGTTCTCTAATACATCAAACCCTTGTGTTCTTCTATTTAATTTCCTTGATTTTCTTTCTCTTCCCATGGAATTATTCCCTCCTCCACTATACCCTCTTTCCAAGAGTTTTGGCAATAAGGTAAAGAGAAGAAATTGGGCCAAGCCTTGAGATAGGGTGTCTGAAACAATGTTCTACAGTCTGATACTCGAAATCAAAGGAGGAGGTTTCTGTAAGAGGTCTCAATGAGATGTGAGCCCTGACTAAGGTTACATCTATCACAAATAACTGGTCAAGTTATTTGAATGTGAAACAGAATTTTCACTTTTTAACTGGTTCTTATAGTATCCTCCCACCAAATTTATTTGTTCCTTCATGCCTCTCAACTCTGGAGAATAATATGACTGTACCTAGATTATAAATCTTTTTTGGAAGTGAATCTTTTCAAAATATTCAGAAATATTTAAAGTTTCAAAAACTATTCTTTTTTTTAAAATTCCCACTCTCAAATTATATGGAGGAAAAACTTTAAACCTATTATATATTGATAATTCATACTTTACACCCAGTGTATCCATCCTTTTTACACTGACTTTTCTCACAGACCTGCTAAGGCCTTAAGAAAACAAACACTACTGTCACAGAATGGTCTGTTCTCTGACCCATAAAAATTCATCCTATAGTATCAATTCTTTTCCATTAAAGTCATTACCACAACTTGAAACTGAACACTGCCTTGGGGAACGATCTTCAGAGACATGATTACAACAAATATTCTTAAACACTACATTCTATGGTTAAGAAAGAGCAATAATACAAAAGGCAAAATATTAACAAGTTATAACATTTCTGTTTCTTCATCTTTAAAGAAATGAACCAATTAGGACTGAAAGTCAATGGGCAAATTATGATGCCAAGAGATTCCGCTAAGAAGTTTATGAGACTCAAAATCTCTCAGCTTTACTTTGTTAAATACACAAACACAGGATTACCATGAAGGAAAAATATGTGCTATGAGAAATTAAGGTTGGCCATACAAAATGGTGAAATATTTACACAAATCATAGCCTCATTTTGTGTGTGTTTTTATTGTAAGATGATGATAATTCTTTTGCCAATATTTTCTTCTAAACATTTAGAACTAAGAAACACTTGGGTTAGCTGATGACTATTCTTCTACATAAAAACAAGAAAAATGATTAGAATGAGTATAAAATTTATATCAAAAAATTTGTACCACCTATAATGTGAAACTAAATTACTTTTCCTTCATATACCAAAATAGAAGATTATAGACATGAACATACTATATCTTGATTCTGAAAAAATGAACATATAAGATAGATAAAATATTTTAAAATATATTCTGAATTATATTTATATATATATATATTTAAATCATGGTACTCTAAAATGATTATCAGCATTCTTCTTAGGACAGAGGTGAATAAACATCACAGAATATTTGTATTATGTTATCTACCCCTATCTATATATGAGACTATACTAGATTTGCACACCTTGAGGTTATAGATATTCTTTTCCCTTGCTTCTCTCTCCTTCCAAGGAAGCATGCTTGGGTTTACAAATTGTGTAAGTAATGTTTCATATGAAAAACAAACTTTTCTATTAGAAAAATGTTTTGGGAATAAACTTCTAAAAATAGATGATATATAGATTGATAAGATGCTGACATAAAAGCACATTTATCATATACACTTAATTAATGAATTATAGAATCCAAATCTAGTGTGCGCTTAAATACCTTAACCCTTTAGGTCACCTAGCGTGACAGCAGTAAGTCTTCGCAGGGTTCATTGTTTCATAGATTTAGAGACCCATGAATCAAATTATTCCTTGAAATAGAACTATATACAAACTTTGACATCCTTGGTTAGCCAAAAGGTTTTAGTCATAATCACCAACACACATGTCATAAATAGCAAACACTTTATATATATGTAAAAAACTTTCAAGAGCAATGTCCCCTGTATTTGAGTAACAGCTGTACTTAGTATTCATTTCAGAAATTTCTGAATTAAAAATCATACATAGCATTTTGTCATTATAAAAGTATTTAATAAAATGTTCAAACATTTATCACATAAGTTTAATTTTATGCAGCATTTTCCTTCATAGAAGAAATCCGTGCTTTTCTTTGGTGTCATTAAAACTCATAATTTAATCTTATCTTCAAAGTCTAACTCTATATTACAGCAGTGTTGAACTTGTACTCCTCATGCTTGATGAATCACCACTTATATGACACTTTTCATCTTCAAAGCTCTTTATCAAAATTAATTAATGACAGCCAATTACATTTCTAGGGAAGAAAAAGATACACTTAAATAGTACCTCTACAAAGAATAGCCAGTGTATTTACATAACAAGTACAATACCATTTAAACCAAGCCCCAAGATTCTGGAAGTCATCCACCTTTGATACACCATAAAATAGAATTATTTAATTATTACAGCTTAAAGGAACATAGGAGATCACCTACTCCAAACCCTCTTCATATTTTCTGGATGAAGAAAATGAGGGCCTAAAAGATAAAATGACTGACCCTAGATAACACAATGATTAATGACAAAGCAAAACTGGTTTACTACTAATAAATTATTGCTAACATTTATTGAACTCTGGATTATTATGTGTAATCTTCCAAACACTCTGTTGTAGTAGAATCATCCCAGTCATTAATCCCTATTATTTTTAAAGTATGAAGAGAATATTCATACTTTACTGGAGTATTTATTGGAATTTTCTAATATTTACTGGAATATACTGGAATATTGAAGTCATTTTCTCTAACACAAATGATCTAATAAGAAAGCATTTAGTCATTTTCACTTTATATATATAGCATTTTTGCCTATGTTCCAACTGAACTAAAATACAGAATATTCAATTTTGTAATACTATCCAAAGTATCTATCATATATTTACAATGATAAAAATTAATTTTTAGAGTATGATTTTCCCTTTCATTGCAATTAAAAAGTTTCTTTACAATAATGATCATCAAATTTATATTCATGACAAATGTTTCCTACTAACTTTAATGCTTAAAGAAATTGATGAGGCAGTGATTCTCAAGTCTTTTTAAACTTTTTTCAGAGGACTAAACACTCAATGAGTATCTTTGCTTCCTGTTTATGACCATGTTCTTCTTGCTAGCGATAGAACAGTCCTTATAATTATTTTAATTTTTTCAGCGGAAATAAGTCTCTTGTATATATCATTTCCTTCTATTTAGGGCTACAGATATTACTTGTCATTAAAGTAGTCTTCACCAAAGGAAAACAATGGAAGCTTCCATCTTTTTCTGGTGCAAAAATTCCTAATGCCAAAAGATACTCATAAAAACAGAACCTTTCTTGTTTTTGAGTGAACTTGAAACTGGACATACCAGGACTCAACCTATAGGTTATGTTGGCCAAAAGCATCCTATAAACAAATATCTTTATCTCTTAAAAAGCAGGATACACTAAAAAAACTTGCCACTCTATTTTTTTAAACAAGAAAATACCCTCAGACCACTTAATGACAGTAATAATCACACTCATCCATAATTTCAGAAATAAAAAGTCACCCTGAAATAAGACAAACATGTTAAAGCAAAGAATTAGAAGAAATTACTTATAGGCTGACAGATTACTGCCTCGCTAGTCCTCATAGAATCTTTCTTACATAATCAATATAGTCAAAATTATCAAATATAAATATCTGAATTTATCTAACAGAACACATATTATTTATGGTGAATGAATATTTTGCTTATTTTTCCAGACAGTTCTATTTTTTCCACTGAACGCTTTCCCTACTGATAGTGGCAGAAAATAATCTTTTCATACTAAGCATTATACATGTATTTTAAGCCTAAAACTTTGTGCATGCATTAACTTTGATGTATGCTTTTTTTCTGAAATTACAAATCAGTATTAAGAAATTAACTATTGACTTTGAGAACCACATGATGTTTGTATTGATATGAACCACATTATTATGGAATATGCAAAATAAAAACTAGCATCTCTGTTTAGGAAACCATTCTTTGAAGCCCCAGCAACAAAAGCTCATTTAAAGGAACCATAACAGAGAATATTTTTAAACAAACCCTTTCATAGGACAAGAAACTCATCCAAATAGTTTTCTTGCTACTTAGCTTTATTATTTATTTTATAATTTGATACCCGTTACGTAAATACATGTTATATCCTTAGACATCTAACTAATCTTGTTTTCTTCCTTGCTTCCTTCTTTCCTTCTTCCCTCTCTCCCTCCCTCTTTTTCTTTCATTTTGGTAAGAGAAAAAAAAAGAAAAATAGTCTTATTTTCTAGATAACTAGATATTTCTCCCCTTCACATGAATATCTGACGAACTTAACTCTTGGTCACCATCTGTTTAGAATAGAACTTCCCATAAGATAAACTTAACTACATAACACCATGTCAGTGAAAACAACCACAAAAGGAACCTGAAATCTGAATTTCTTTCTAAATCTTCCTTATGCAAGTTCAAATATTTTTTAATATATGTTTAATGATGCAAAGTAATGACTAAACTTCCTCTGGAATGAGAGGAAAGAATAATTAACAGTGGTCTGTTCTATAATCAGTACTTTGAAATCTCTAAGATTTACATGAAGGTATTAAGGGGGAGGAAAAAGGAAGTCATAACTGAAATTGTGGTGCATGAGATGCCAAGCATGGAGTTAAGTCTTTCTATATTATTATATTTAGTCCATGTTGTGGTAGATTGTAATGTTGGTCCCAAGCATAGCTCCCCTCTTCCCTGTAGAATTATATAACCTGGTCCTTTGCCACGTGCCTTAAGGTGTCTTCTTGGAAGAGGAGGTACACTTTCCTGTCTGGCTGATATCAAGGTTGGCCACGTGACTTGTTCTAGCCAGTGTGACATGTGCACAGTGCAATAGTGTGTCAGTTCTAAGTACAAGCTTTAGGAAGCATTGTACATTTCTGTCAACTCTCTCTCCCTCTACTGTGAAAGTGTCCCAGATAGGAGCAGCTCCTTTCACCTAGACTCCAGAGTGGGAAGATACGAGAGTCAACATGTAAAGAGAACAAGACAGTGAACCTCTACTGTAAGTCATTAAATTTGGGAATTCTTTTTTATTGTGACTTGGCCTTAAAAAAGCAGATTAATTTGTATGTTGTGTAAGATTAGTGACATACTAATTTGATATAGAAATAACTGAGCATCAAAGAGGTTAAGAAATTTTTCAAAAGAAATTAAGGCTCAGAGTTTGCAAGTAAAAATCTTTTTAAGAGAGAATATCTGTCCCTTGGTTTTCTCATCTGAAAAAAAAAGAAATTCTTATAGAGTTAGGTAGGGTTGGTTTGGGAATTAAATAGTTAATACATGTAAAATAGAACAATAAAGGTTTATTGTTGGTTTAATTATTATTGTTAATTCTAGGGCTTTCCTTGCTTTCAAAGATCTAATAAAAAATACAATGGTTATTGAATTATTCAATTATCTAATGGCTTAAGTAAACATGACTTAAGTATGTTTATACTAATAATGGGCCATTGTCGTGAAAAACAGACTACCACTATTATGAATATACCAAAAAACTTGTAAAAGAATATTCTTCAAGAATCTAGACGAATCACTGTAGTTAATCAGATCATAGTGAGCTTATATGGGCAAGGGAACAAGAAGAATCTCCAGATCAGCACTAATAAAACCTTATAGATACTGGAAATGTTCTATATCTACACCATCTATTCCATAGCCACAACTTCATGTGGCTATTGAGTGCCTGAGATATGACTAGTGCAACAGAGAAATTATTTTTAAATTTTATTCAGCTTTAACTAGTTTGTATTTAATAGTCACATATAACTAATGGCTACCATACTGGAGAGCTCAACTCTAGACCTTAACTAATGACTACCATACTGGAGAGCTCAACTCTAGACCTTAACATGTAGAAATAAATCCCAAGAGCAATAAACTACTATTATTCAGATTGAGGCACTGGAATCTTCCTTCTAATTAAATAAGAAAGTTTGAGGAAGACAAATCTAAGCAATGGAATATTTAGGTAATTGTTATTCTGGAGAATAACCCAAAGATTGTTTGTACATTAGGATAAGTCGGTCATAGACTGGTATTCTGCAAGTTGTCAATAACAGCTAAATGAATACATTGAAGATGGTCATGAAGGCACTGGTTTTATAAAGCAAAGTTCCAGAAAGGAGGGGGGAAAACATAGCAGCAGAACTCTTTGCACTATGACTTCAGTTTCAAAATCTGACTACCAAGAAGCAACACTGTTTTAAACACCATCTCCAGTGATACCATCATCAACGCTCAACTGGGCCATTTCAATAGCTGAACATAGGTTTCTGCTTTTCTCCCATCCATACCATAGTCAACATTGCTACCTTACAAAACTTATCACAAAAGATGCTAAAATCACAAAACTTATCATGTCATACTCTGGTTAAACCCATCAGTGCCTTATCACTGCTATTTAAGCAAAAACCAATCTTTGCCATAACCTATAAATTTCGGTATGATCTTGGTCTGTCTCTGATACCCCTCTTCTCTTCATTCATGACATTCCAATTGCTCTGTCCTTCTTTCAGTTCCTCTAGACATCATATTTTTCCTTTCCCAGGTCTTTGTACCTGCTATGTACCTCTTCTGTCTAGGGCACTCTGCTCACCCCCTTCTATTAACTTAGTAAACTTCTACTGCTGCTTTATGTCTCAGCTTACATTTCCTGCCTTAGAGAGGACTTCTTTGGCCACGGCTGCCTGTTCCTCTTTCAACATCCTGTACATTTCCTACATATCCCTTAATCCAGTGTGTGAATTTGTGTTCCCTTGTATAAGCCCTGTCTCACATACTCTACTTTATGTTCAATAAAAGCAGGAAGTATGTCTGCTTCGTTTACCGATTTAGATTCATCTGTAGCGCTGAGCACACTCAATAAACCTGTGTTAAATGACTGAATGAACATTCTCGTGTCTTGACTACATTTCCCCGAAGTTCCCTCTCTCCCTCCGTGTCTCTCTGTCTCTTTGTCTCTCTGTCTCTCTGGCTCTCTCTCACTGACATCCTCAGTCTTTCTGTCTAGGCTGTCTTCTTCCCCTCAGCTTCAAGCCTGCAGTCTCGTCTATTTGATCAGCCCTTTGCTATATAGTCGGCCTGTCATCTTTATTACAGCCAACCTCTTGTAAGAATGTCATTCCTTTTGTAGCCATGTTTCTACTACAAATATCATTTTCCCAAAGTTTCCATTTCTTCTCCATCCATTCACAACTCGCTTCCTTAAGCTTTTTTTTTTTGTCCCTGTAATGTGTAAAAATCACAGTCTCAAATTTTGACAATTTCCTGTAATTTCCAAATCAAATAATATTTTCTATAGTGGAAATCACCCTGAAGCTCGTCATGCCAGGAATTAACTCTTTCTACTTTTTTCTATTTACTTTCCATCCTTATACATGCGTTCATCTGGTCATAATTAATGGTTAATTTTTATACACTAGTATTCAAAGTTGCTACACTATCACTGGCACTTTTATGTACAAGGATGTCCATTGTTGATGTGCTACAATTAGACTATTCTCCTATAACTAGACTACCAGGGGCTTCTACTCTCTCACCATTTAAAAAAATTGAGGAAGAAGATCTTCCTGCATTTAACATTTCCTTTTTTGGATTCTATCTTTAAAATAAATTTCTAGGAATAAGAACATTGAGTCAAAGGGTATGAATCTATTTATTGTTCTTGAAATGTATTGTCAGATTGCCTGATGAAGATACTACTGGGGCACCTGGGTGGTTCAGGGGGTTAAGCCTCTGCCTTTGGCTCAGGTCATGATCTCAGGGTCCTGGGATCGAGCCCCACATCTGGCTCTCTGGTCTGTGGGGAGCCTGCTTCCTCCTCGCTCTCTCTGCCTGCTTGTGATCTGTCTGTCAAATAAATAAATAAAACCTTTAAAAAAAAAGATACTATCAATTTTCATTGCAAACAATTAAAATATGGACACACTAGCTTCACCATATTTTGCCAGTGATCTGTTCTCTGTCCTGACTCTAACTGATCTCTCTGTTTATTTCTTTTGTCTTCCCACCTTGGAAGCTCCTCGTCACTTCACACTATGCCACCATGTTTCTTTCTTAATTCTTCCTAACCTCCTTTACCACAATTCTCTTTTCTTTCCAATCTCATATCTCCTCTCCTCTTCCTTTTCCCTAGGCAGAGTCCCTGCTTCTAACTGCACCTGCACTTAAGACCTCAAATATGTACTATTGATGTGGACATTGGGACGTTTGCAAAATCTGTTTTTGCTTTGTCACTGTTGTTGCTTGCTGTGTTTAAAGTGCTTATGAGAATGGCTTGGTTTTTTAAAACTTAGTTTAAAATTAATGAGGGTTGACTCTTAGCTGGAAGTAATATTAGGGATGCCACATAGAAGAAAAGGTATAGTAAAGGCAATAATGTGATCTTAGTTGATGGGTAAGAGTTGTATGACTAGGGAGGAAGCACTAAAGAAATTTGCTTAGACATATCAATTAAGAGAATATGAAAATAAACTCAAAATAGCCCATTTTAACTCACTTCATCAAAGTGATACATATGAAAAGCTGCAAAATGTCAACTTCTTCTCTGTAGACAAACATCACCTCACCTGGGAAATGGTAGCTTAACAAGAATAGAAAGGAAGTTACTAAAAGGGAGGTGGATCTGTGCTGTTCAAAGGTTAAGAATCAGAAAGAAGGAGTCTGGGCTATGCAGCTGTTAAGTCAGTCAGTTTGCCTTCCCTGCCCATAACTCATCTCAAAGATACTTTGAGAGACCAACTCAGCAGAAAGTTGGCTATATGATCTAGACCCCCTCCCTACTCCCACTCACTTCCACAGAGAATTCAACCAGGAGTGACTTGGAAACATCCAATCCATGGCTCTCAACCTCCAAGCAAATTCATTCTCCAGAACATGACATTTTTCTTTCCTTCCTCTCTTTCCCCTCAGTCACTTCCCCTCACACACACAGAATGTAACTAGTAAGGTCTGTAGTGGTAAAGTTAGTACAGAGCTGAGAGGAGAATTGGCTCTCTGGCAGCCCAAATCACATGAAAAGTAAGGTTCTGGGGATGGTAGAAGATACCAAGGGCCTTGCAAAAGATCTTGGTCTGCACACAGAGGGAGTTTGAGAGATATGCTCCATCAGAATTTCAAACCAGAAAGAGAATGAAGGAATGCAGAAACAAACGAGAGATGGAATCAGCTTTCCCCTCAGCTGTACATTCTGAACAGTACCCCCATGAGATTTCCATGTATCCCTAATCAAAACCCCTTTCAAAAACAAAACAAAACCCTTTCCCAACCTAACCCAAGTCTGTTTCTGCCTCCTTGTAATCAAACAATTCCAAAGAAGGATTACAAATTGGAGACATTCACACCTTGAAATATTGTATAGGAAAAAACCATATTGTCAAAGAATGTTTGTTTGTTTGTTTATAAGATTTATTTATTTCCAAAAGAGAGAGACAGAGATCCAGCACAAGTAGCGGGGAAGGGCAGAGGGAGAGGAAGAAGCACGCTCCCTGCTGAGCCGGGAGCCCGATTCTGGGCTGGATCTCATAACCCCAGGATCATGACCTGAGCTAAAGACAGACACTAAGAAGACTGAGCCACCCAGGTGTTCTGTCAAAGAATATTTATGATTGAAAAATGTTAAGGACACAATTGAGAAAAAGCAGAGTATAATTTCAACTGTGTAGAAAACATAACACACACACACACATGTGTACATCGTTGTGCACACGCACACACACACAGGCACTCACTTAGAGACCAAGAGCATGGGACAGGAATGGTGATTCAATACCCCACAGCAGCTGACAGGCATGGATCCATACGGTTCACACCATACAGGTAGTGATGGCTTCCATTTTGTTTTGTTTTGTTTTGTTTTGTTTTTTAAACTAAATAAAACAACGGTTTTAATATCTTCTGTCTTCCGAATGAAAGTGTTGAGAGACTGTGCATGTACAGACATTGGAAGACCAGATGCATATGTTCATTTAGTCACTCAGTTTATCACTCAGCTGAACACCACCTGCCATTGTGCTGGTCTCAAACATCATGCAGTTTTAAATTATACTTATTCTCTGCCATCTATATTTTACTATATATCTATAACGGACCATTACTTCAATACAGGCAACATAAGAAACACTGATGTTGAAATGTAAGTTAATGAGAAACAAACAGACCAAAGAGAGAAGAAGCAATATTTCAAATTTGCATCAAGATGATTTCCAGCAGATCCATATATTAAACTCATCTGATCGAGATGCTTCTGGTGTCACAAAACAGAGAAAATACGATGATGATTACATCAGGTTGACTTTCATTTATTGAGAATTAAGATGATACAGTCCCATTTTTTTTTCCCTTGAATAGTGCTTCAGAATAACCTGAAAATTTCTCCCTTATTTCACCATTTGGATTCAAACATAAAAATTATTTTTTAAAGATTTTATTTAAAAAATGGGCTCATTGTAAAAGGCAACACTTGGAAACATTAGGTAATGAAAATATCTTTTGTCTATTTCTGATACCATAAACACAGATCTAAATCTATATTTTATTGTATGTTTTGCTTCAAAACTATTATATTTTTTAAATATTTGTCAATAAACATATGTGTTCTTACACAATTGAATGAAGTTAAAGAGCGTGCTTCACTTGACCACGTTACTTAAGCCAAGGTCCACATTGTTTATCAGTTAAAAGAAGGAATTAGATGAGATGATCTTTCAAGGTCACTTCCTGCTCTAAAGTTCCATGATTCTGAGAAAGTAAGACCAGGTCCAGTGAACTTCTACTTGCACATATTCCAAATATAATTACATGTATGTGCATATTTTTCTAAACATTTTCTCTATGGTATAAATGTCTCTGAAGATTGACATAGATCATTTTTTAGACAACAATAAAGCACAAAGACAGCATGGAAATTAAATACAAAAGCTTTGCTATATCATGCAGAATGCAATATGATTTAGATTAATATTACTTAAGTTTTTTTTGAATAGTTGTACATATGCATAAAGTGTCAAGAGGTGCTAAGAAGACAAAGCAAAACAGAACAGCAGTCTCTTGCTCTCCTTTCTCATTTTTATTTTTATTTATTTATTTATTTGACAGAGAGAGGGAGAAGGAGAAGCAGACTCCCCGCTGAGCAGGGAGCCCAATGTGGGACTTGATCCCTGGACTCCAAGATCATAACCTGAGCCGAAGGCAGTTGCTTAACCATCTGAGCCATCCAGGCACCCTTGAAGGCAGACACTTAACTGACTGAGCCACCCAGGTACCCCTCTTTTCCCAGGTGGTTTTTTTTTTTTTTTTTTGGTCTCAGAGGAATACCTTCTCAACTCTTTCAGTTGATTATTTGGGCAAATACCTTCCTGTCTCTAAATAATATTCTCTTCTATGGGCATCATCGATTGATTTCTCACTTGGGAGTTTATGATTTGCACTTTTTTTTTTCCCCACCAGTACTTCCTCCCCACCTAATAAGCCACAGATGTATCCTACCTATTCTGCATCATCCCAATATTTTATACTGTAATTGTTGGCTAGAAAACTATGCTAGGTACATTGTGATTCTATAAAACTATCTCGACCGCTGAAACATCGGCACACTACAATCTCTTTGAATTTTTTGCACAATGGTCTATCTTCCCTGGAGTTTATGATTGTCTTATTGTTTAATTTACCTAGTGTTTTGGTACTTTTCTTGTACTCCTTATTAGTTAAAATATAAACTTTCTGTCGATGGTCAAGATGTTAATTAATAATGTTAACTCTCCTTAGACTTTTATGACCTGATCAGATCTGGACCAAATGTTCTCCACACACAGTCCACAGCTCTCAGTCCCCTCATCTCTCTTGAATTGAAATTGAAATGACAACAACAAAAAAACGAGATTCTCTGAGAAATGACCTATCATTTTGACCCTCTGTGGCTGAATGTTCACTCTTGGCCATTTTTAAAACGTGAATAGAAGAGACAGATTTCCTTATTATCCAAAAAGACATTTTTTTAGAGATTTGGGGGAGTAGATTTTATTACAGTTAGTTTGAAATTCTAACTAGAATCACATCTAAAAGAAAATGTTGATAACTCATATTTTCAAAATTACTAAACTTTAGAAAATATGGAAATTAATCATTTGGAATGAAATATATAACTACACATTGCCTATTGCATAAGTATGTGGATCTGGGCTCCATGTGTGCTGCACATACTAGCTGTTATAGGCCTGAGTGTTTGTATTCCTCCAAAATTCAAACGTTGCAACCTAATCCACAACGTGATAGTATTAGGAGAAGCCTTTGGGAGGCCTCTGGGAGTAGCTTTATTAGTGTCCTTATAAAAGAAATGCCAGAGAGCTCCCCCACCCCTTCTGTTATGTGAGGTAACAGTGAGAAGATGGTTGTGGATCAACCAGAAAACCAGCCCTCTTCTGACATTGAATCTGCCAGTGACGTGACCTTGGACTTCCTGGCCTCTATGACTGTGAGAAATACATTCCTGTTGTTTATAAGCTCCCAAGTTCATGGTATTTTGTTACAGCAGCCCAAATAGACTAAGAGTCTAGCCATATGACCTAGGACCAATTTCTTAAGACCAATTTCTGAACCTGCCTATGCTTCATAATGAGGATGATAAAACAGTATTATTTTCTTCACAAAACCGTGGAGAGAAAGCTAAATGTAATTTTAATACTTGGAAAGTACATAGAAGAGTGCCCACGCATAGTAAAACCTCAGAAAGTAATTATGGATGTTATTATTTCATTATAAGCACTCCAGTTTTATGTGCCATTTTTAGCTAAACAAAATTTCAGTAAAGTTGATTACCATTGTTTAGAGCCACCAGAGATATTTTTCAATGTCTCCTCTCATTTTACATGCTGGGAAAGAACTTTCAACATTCAAAATAGCTTCTAATTAAAACTACATAAAATGGCTTCCCATGCAGCTTCATGAAGAAAACAGAGATTCCCAAAGAGATTGTAAGTTTTCAGCACTCCCCCTAGAAAATGAGAAATAGTCAGTACTTTTTTGACAGGTTGGCCATGGCTGCCAACGGCACAAGGAACAGACATTCTGTTTACATGAGTTGCCATCCACAAATGGAAATTCAGCTTGAAGGGCTGGGTTTTCTTCTGTCCTTGAATTTCATATGTTTAAGGATAATAGTTGCTTGGAATATATAAAGCCACCATAGAACACGCAGCATTTCAATAAAATCGTTCAAACATTAGCATGACAAATGTAGTAAAAGAAATCCCAGTAAAAAAAGGAGGGGAAAAAAAAAAAGCTTGTTTGAGGTCTCCTGTCCAGAATTTGCCAAATTTAAAAGTGTGTGGTGAACAGAAGACATATCGAGTTTTATACCACTGATGAGAAGAGATTCAATAACTGAGTTGTATAAATTATTTCTTCCATATTAAAAGAAATAAAGTTGTCCAAGATACATCTTCCAACTCCCACGCGAAGAACATGCAGCTGCATGGGCTTTTTCCCTTGGTCTTTGAGTGTCTGTTCTGTGTGCCTTTCTGTGTGCTCAAGGAGTGTTACTCAATCTTAATAATGTGTTTCTTGGTTGGGAGTTTTTCAGACACAGAGAAGGGCAGACACCGATCACCAATCAAGGCTCTCACGTTCAAGCTCCCTGCCTCTCACTTAGCACTCTGTCTGCCAACCGGAAAATAATTTGTTTGAGCCAGTAAGGCTTACAGTTATTTATTCTTTATCCTTGATTTTTCAGGGAGGCCCCACCACCACCAGTGACCCTCACTAAAAGCAGATAGCACTGGAGAAGGACAAAATTCTGATGCCGTGCTTACTTTTAGCAACTGTAGTAAAGCTTTTCCAGGGCTGGCCCTTGATCCAGCAGCTCATGTAGGCTCAGCATTCGGCAGGGCAAGGCAGCTTTAATCTAATTCTCACTTCATTTTCCCCCTGGCTTTCTCCTTAGGACAAGTCTCAGGGAAGAAAAGGGGGTGGGGGGAGGAAGTCAGGGGCCTCCATGTCATAATACAAAAATGCACTGCTAATTATCGCGACTATAATTCTTGATCCAGCCAAAATGCAGGTACACAATTACTTTACTTGGGGGCAGTCTCTGCTTAACCCCTGCTTCGTCTCACTACCTCTTCAGCACGTTCCCGCTTCTTCAATAGCAGTTATCTCCTGATGGTAATAACGGACTTGCTGCCCAAGAAAAAGAATCCCATGGGAAGTGTCCAGGTGAGGAGTGCCTGAGCCCGTGCCCCAAACGGGTTTGGGATGGATCGTGACTTATCAGGAATGAGAAAAAGAAACCCAGTGCATTTCATCCCAGCTTTTTAAATGACCGAATGACGTTGAGAATCACAACAGTGGACATAAGAGGGTGACAGTTGGGTTCTTTTCCAGCCAAATAATGAGTTTTTCTAAAATCCACAAATGCCTTTGGGTCACCTTTATGATAGAGCTAAATTTAAAAACAAAAAACAAAAGCATACATAGCATTTAATTCAGGGGAGGATGTATGGCACTTAGGAGAGTTATTGACAGGTGTGTTTAACCTATTTACATATTTTATATGAATTTACCAACTTTTACAAAGAAATACCACCACCAACCATAGCAAAGCATGACATTAAGGATTTGCTCAATAAAGAGCACCTACTAAGTGAAATTTCTACTGTGATTTAGCAAAAAATGTTTTAGGAAGTGTTTTTACATTAAATTGGCTATGCCTATTCTATCCAATTTATCCATAGGGTTTTTTTTTTTTTTTCCTTTAAATCTTCTTTGGGAATTAAGGATTATCTGAATTGCCATATCTGTAGATATGAGGAGACAAGAAAATCCTAGACTCACCAGTTTTGCTGCTTCCATCATGGTCCAAGTCAATACCATCCTGGGCCTGATTTAAGACTTGCCTAAGACTGTTCTCATAGCTTGTACCCTAGCCATTCTGTACGGTCTTAACACAAGGCAAGGTACTTAATTTGCAGGCACGCATGACAAATAAAAATGCAGAGCCTCTTGTTCAAAAAGCAGGAAGCAACTACCCTTGAAGATGTGAAAATGTATTTGTTTTTCTTTCTTCCGTGGTCTCTCTCTTTCAACTTAGGATGGTGCTCTTTATCTGCTTTTTAATATCACTCTTCTGGGAGAACAGAGATACTTGCTACTTGAGTACAGGCCCTCAGAGTTCAAAGGGCCCAGAAGAGGAGATGTTCATGAAACCTATAAAAGCACCCACAGGCCAAGACTGAAGAATGCAGACAGCTGTGTGTGGAGAATGGAGAAAGACGGGAGCAAAACGACAAAGAGGAGGAGAGAGGGGAGGGCGGGGAGAAGGGTGTGTTGATTCATATAACCCGTGTGGTATTCTGATTTCTGAATTGAAGTTTTGCTTATGATTGATGGTGACCATTGTACTTTATTTAAGAGTGACCCTAAAAGTTTAAAAATCTAGCAGAGATCACATCCAAGAACTGGGACGTGAGGGAAGTCAAGTCATGGTCCAGTTACATCTTATAAATCATGCTTATTTATGGCTGATTACCTGTAATTATCTGATGCTTAGAAAGGGAAGCAGTGGAAGAGAAAAAACACAGACTTCCACGTCCCGTAGACTGATGTTCAAATCCTTGCTCTACATCAATTAATTACATAACGTTGGACTAGTGATTTGGCCACCGCTTTCATTTCCCTTTTCTATAAAATGGTGAATCTTGACATCTGAAAATATGACTCATATTTATTTAAGCCTTTACTAGCTAACAGGGTGTCTAATATAAAATAGAGATTCCTTAGGTAAAAAATTTTTAAATATGTAAACGATAGAATGAACCTAAAGAAGGAGGAGGAGGTGGTGGGAGGAGGAGGAGAAAGGGGAAGAGGATCCTGGCTTCCCTCCCTATTAAAATTAATGATTTTAAATCTTACTTGGGGCCATATACAGGTAAGTAAATAGGTAAAGAGATGGATGGGAAGACCATGGAAGGATGGATGAATGGATGGATGGATGCAGATAGACTCCAAAGAGAACTAAAAACATCTACAAATTTATTCAAATAAAAAAATACCAATTTTTTTTTTAAAAAAAGATTTTATTTATTTGAGAGAGAGAGGGAGAGAGCACAAATAGGGGGAAAGGGAGATACAGTGGGAGAGGGGGAAGCAGACTCCCCATCCGAGCAGGGATCCCGATGTGGGGGGCTCAATCCCAGGACCCTGAGATCATGACCTGAACTGAAGACAGACACTTGACCAACTGAACCACCCAGGTACCTGGCAAAACATGTTATATAAAAAACACTACTCAGAGTTGTGTTAGAGCCTTGGATACCAAGGAGTCCCTAAAAAAATCCTCTTTTACCAATCTTTTCTTAACATAAACTGAGAGACGCCCATATATTTTTTTTAAAGTTTATTTATTTATTTGAGAGAAAAAGAGAGAAAGAGAACAAGCAGTAGGAGAGGCAGAGGGAGGGGGATAAGCAGACACCCACCTTCTCTGAGCAGGGAGCCAGACACAGGACTTGATCCCAGCACCCTGGGATCCTGACCTGTGCTTAAGTCAGACTGAGTCTCCCAGGTGTTCCAAGTCCATATTCGTATGGTTTTAAAATATTACAGATTTGGCTTTCCGTGGATTTTTAAAGTAGTTTGAAAAACAGTAAAAATGGTTAAAACCCTAGAAAATAATTATTGAACAGATTTATTTTGCCTAGAAAAAAAAAAATGACTGCTTGGTAACATAGTGTTTTCATAAAAGTGAAGGTTGTTGTAGTAGGATGATTTTTACTATATAACTCTATTGTAGAACTTTTCTGACTGAAGAATATGTATTATGAGACTTTACCTGGGAACATTTAAAGGCAATGTTGATGTCTTTGAATGCCAATAGCGATGGGCAAGTATTCTGAGTAAGTGTCGTGCTGGGCTGTAAGCACTAAGGAGTGGTACAGGTTGCTGCAAACAGGAGAATGGACTCCTTCTGTACCTGGTCAGCTGATAAAGAGCCCCAGATGAGTGCACGCTGTGGGAATTTAGACTCATATTCGTTAAAACGTCCCATCTTGGGGCACCTGGGTGACTCAGTGGGTTAAAGCCTCCGCCTTCAGCTCGGGTCGTGATCCCGGAGTCCTGGGATCCAGTCCTGCATCGGGCTCTCTGCTCAGCGGGGAGCCTGCTTCCTCCTCTCTCTCTCTCTCTGCCTGCCTCTCTGCCTACTTGTGATCTCTGTCTGTCAAATAAATAAATAAAATTTTAAAAAAAAGAAGTCCCATCTTTTAGGAGAATTCTGAAGGTCAAAATCTTATCAAGAATTTTCAAAGTTTTAAATGTTGGCAATAAAAAAAGAAAAATCAGAGTAAAACCAACTGTGCAGACAAAAAAAAAAAAAAAAAAAAAAAAACAGGCATTGACCTGTGTATGGCCAGAGCTCTTCAAGTGTTTTGTCGTCAGTTCAATGTCAGCGGTCTTTGAAGGGGATAAGAAATTAGAATAATCATTCACAAGTCTCTCACCAATCATGACGTCAGATTTTTAAAGATATTTGTACTGGGAACACAATAGGAAAAGGATTTCTTCCTTCCTTCCTTCCTTCTTCCCTTTGTTCTTTTTTTTTTTTTTTTAAACTAGCTGGGTTTTTTGCAACTTCCTGCTAATCTCAATGCTGGTGAACTTTGGTTTTGTGGAAAGTGCGCTACAGAATCTTTAATCCTTTGAGCTTGAGGCTTCCAGAGTCTGCCCCTTTGCTTCCTTTCCTCTAGGCTTATACCCTGATATTGGCCCTGGAGGAAGGTAAGTAGGAAATGAACAAGGATACTGAACCCAACAAAATCAGGAGGGTTCCCTAGCTAAATTTCTTACTACGTGTTCTTTATTTGAGCTCCACCTCATCACAAGTGGGTGTGTGTGTTGGGAGAGAGATGAGGAAATATGGGTGCAAGTGAGACACACTCTGGGCCCATCTAACACACCAGCTGCGTGGAGAGATATAATCCTACACAGTGGCCATCAAAGAGAGGGAGCAAAAAGAGAAGAGAGACTAGCCTTTGTCCTATTTTAATTAATTCTATTTAAATATCTTTATTTATCTTGCAGAAACCTTCTGCCATTAAGGTCAGCCCTTGAAACTCTGATTCATATCAGATCTCCTCTTCCTTGAGGGATGTCTTTGGAAGAAGAAGAGGGGAAGAGAATAACCTCCGGGTGCCGCCTAACGACACTGGCAATGTGAAGCATGTAACTTTCACTGTGAAAGACCCCAGAATGTTAGAATAGCCACCCCCAGCCCAACCAGGTATCAGAAGACATCTATGGTCTGTTTAAATGTGTCCCTTTAGGGAGCATCAGATGGACCAAGTGTTCTCTGGAGGACCCTGCAAGCCTGCGATTGCGTGTTCATCCAAGCAGAGTTCCCACCGTGGCATACCTTCCCATTTATAGTGTTTTTTAGCTCTTTGGGGAAAAAAAAAAAAAGATACAGGGAAAGCACTGTATGTTTGCAATCAAATGGGTTTGGCAAAGATTTATGCGGAGGCAAATGTGAAATATTTCATGTAGTATGATTATATATCCACTCAGATGACTTCCGTACAAAAAGAAAATACTCTTTAGGAATGAAAAGCAAGATTCTTCATTAATACAGCATTGTAGACAATGCAGACAATATTCAGAGGTAAGAAGTACAGTGCAAAAAGACAAAGCAAAGGGGGTGCCATATGGTTTTTTAAGTTAAAATTTCTTTGCATCTCTATTAGGCACAAAGAAATTTCAGATTAGAGAAAAAGCTAAGTAGGGTGATGTTTTCTTTTCTTTTCTTTTTTTAACATATAATGTATTATTTGTTTCGGGGTACAGGTCTGTCATTCATCAGTCTTACACAACTCACAGCACTCACTGTAGCACATACCCTCCCCAATGTCCATCACCCAGCCACCCCATCCTTCACATCCCCTTTCCCTCCAGCAGCCCTCAGTTTGTTGTATGTAGTGGTATGTAAGTATTTTCAGGTTAATTTCTAGAAGTGAGTATTATGTTAAATAACCTACAATAAAGAAAGAACTGGTATGGTATGGCTCTTTCCCACAAAGAGTTTACAGTCTATTTAGAACATTAAGAACAAGTTATGAATAAAACTTTTTAGAGCAATGAAAGCTTAGTCCCTTAATTTCTGGTGGAGGAAATTCCAGCGAGGCTGGATCCTAGAGTTATAGAGCAAGCTGAGAACAAGACTAGAACCCAGACCCTTAAATCCGAGGCCCTTTCCATTAAGTGTTGTGTGAAACAGTCCAGACTATGCATTGCTATAGTTTAGTTTCATGGAGAAATAGGGCTTTTGTTATGTCTTAAAGGATTTATCAGAAGCTCATATCCTCAGAGGTGGAAATAGAAACCAAAAGTGACTTCAGAAGATCTTTGAATACCCTATGATTGCATGCAAAATTTTAAATATAATTGTGTTATCTGGGAAATGGTTATAACTTTTATCAAAGCCCCAAAAGAACTTCTGTAGCAAATAAATAAATAAGACTTATAAGGCAGAGGACCACAGACAGCCAGATATGAGAGGGGAAGACAAAGTCACTTGAAATTGATAACAGCTATGAAAGCAAAAGAACCAGAAAGAGCAGAGCACATTGTAAATGCTGGGGTGAAGAAAAATTAGGTTCCAGGGGGCCATATTATAGAGAGTCTGAGAAATTCAAAGGGGGCAGTTAATATTAATAAAGGAGAAACTGCCTTACTAATCTGGTTCCATTACTAGTATAACTCTTGTATACTAGTATAACTAGTATAACTAATACCATCAACAACTGAAGGGAGGTGTTCTGAATGTATTCATTTTAAAAGGAAATCTGACCTACATAGTTTTCACCCTGTGGTAATCATGATCACCTACAGCTTTAAGAGAGTCATTTCTTCATGTAATATTTTACTATTTTGAATTTCTGCATTGCGCTAAAGTGTTCCCCACACTGAAACATATCTGGCCCTATAAACCAGCTTGGTAGAATGACTAAAGACATTTCCGAGAGTCTCTTTATATAGCATGGGTCGGCCCATGTCAACAGGTGTTATCTATTCCTACTTAATCAGTAGGGATGTCATCTGTGTGTCGAAACCAGGACAACTCCTCTTGGGTGAGCACCCCAGGACCATTTACTAAAGAGACATTTAAATATTTAGTAGATTAATTATCTTCTCCTACTAGTAGCTAATTATTCACTTAGGAGTGAGCTCTCTTGTTTTACTTCGAAGGTTTCCCTCCCACCCTGCCTTTGGCCAAGTTCTGGTTGACATGGAGCTCCTCCATACCACTTCAAGAATGACATGTCCCATTACCATGTTTGCTGACAAGTGTCAATCAAAGTGTCTCCGAGCTACCCCAGTGTGTCCTAAACCACACTTTCCCAGGAACGCCTTCGCATGGCATCTTTGTTCTGTTTTCAGATAAACAGATCCAATTCCTCAACAAACAGACTGCTACAGGCCTTTTGATAACAGTGTAATAATTCAAAACAAATGATTCTCGGCTTTGATGATAGCACTTTTATGGGTCATGAAGAAATCCTCCCACCAACATCTGTTTGATTTTATCTACTTGAACTTTATCCTCCAGCTGAAGATTTATAAGCTGAAATCATCCCAGCCTATTAAAGTCAAACTAATGCTCAAGCACTAAGCAGAGAACAAAAGTGCATTTCCTCGTCATCTACCTTTTGAAAAGCTGTGGTAAGGAAAAGAATATCAAAAGTTTGGAGGATTTTATATTTGGCTGAATCTGAACCAAGGCTCTCATGGAAGAGAGCTTAGGAATCCAATTTGTTCATTTTTGGAAAAGTAAGTTATTTACAGAATCATTATTTTAAAAGACAACATGAAAAATACAGAGGTTGTTTACATTAAAGTCTGTTTTCTTAGGAAAATCCCTTATGGGTTAGGAAAATGCAATCCAGATTTCTCTCTCTCTCTTTTCTTTTTTTTCCCCCTCTCCCTTAATTTCCTTATAGACTACAAATTTTCAAATGACAGCTCAAATATACTTTAAACTTATTACCTCAAATATAAAGGATGTACAGATTTTAATTTAAGAAAAGGAACGGCAAGGATCTGAGTTCAGATCACAAATCCTCTATTAACTTACTAATTCAGTCCAGCACATAGCCAGACGATACTCTTTGTCCGTGTGTTCATATGCATGCATGTGCGCATGTGCGTGTGTGTGTGTGTGTGTGTGTGTGTGTGTGTGTTGTAGGGGAGGAGCATGCAAGCCTGAAAACACTAGCCTGTGTGAAGGTTTAAACTTTCCTTCTCTACCATGACTACTTAATAATGTGAATAAAGAAAAAGATGACAGTTTGCTGGCTTTACCCACTTGTCACTTTACCTCACTTTGTTTTCCTTCTGGATTTTTACCATAATTTGTCTTCCTTCATCTCTCCTCCCCCACATTCCCCTTTCTCTCCTCTTTGCCCTTTACCTGGACCCCTGTCCATTCAATAGTTACACATTGGTACAATGAGTAAAGCTGAACGGGTTTCCAAACTAATTCACTTATTAATTTCTAATTATCCATATTTGGAATTCAATTAGGAAAAAATCTGAAAGGACCTTTAAAAAATATTAAATATTTCTCCATTTTAGAGGTAAAGATACCATGACACAAGTAGTTAGTAACTTATCCAGAAATAGAAGGACCATCTACTCATTCTTTCAGTAAATATTTATCAAGCAACTACAAGCACTCAGCATGTTAATCAGTACTAGAAACATACTGATAAACACAGAGCCTGTCTCCAATTTTATAAAACTTACATCCTATAGTGGGGGAGGAGGAAGGAGTGACTGCTATTACTATAGCAATTGACCACACCAACATATTTCACAGTGCTACCAAAACAACTGATACAAAGGGGTACATGAAAGTCTCTGAGTAGGAGATTTGACATAGTGACATCAGAGAGGCAAGCTGAGACCTTAAAAAAAAAAAAAAATTAAATTAAAAAAAAAAACAAAAAACGAGTTGGCATTAACAAGGCAAAGAAGAAAATGGAGAGTGTCCCAGGTTGGGGGGAAAGTGAGCACAAAGGTCCTGTGGCAGGGAAATATGAGTAAGCAAAAGAAAAGTGATTTCATTTGGCTGTAGCAGACAGGGAGAATGAGGAAATGTGGGGTCCAGGAGGTGAGTAGTAGCCAAAGCATGAGGTGCCTCACAGTTCTGATTGAAGTCTCTGCCCAACCCCCAGTTCTCTGAAGATAAGTAACAAGGTTTATGCAGGAAGGTGGTCCAGTTAGATTTTCACTTTGAATAGGTCACTCTGCTCTAGTGTACACAGGAGTGATTGCTCATGCTGATTAGAAGACATGAGTTCAGGCAAGAAACAATGGCATCCTGGACTAGGGCGGAGGAGGCAGAGATGGAGATAAACTGGCAGATTTGAGATGTTACAGGGGTAAAATCCACAAGATCAAGTAAAGGATTGGTTGGGGGGCAGGGTTAAGAAAATGGAAGTATAAAGGATGACTTTTAGGTTTCTGAGCTGCAGAACTGGGTGGACACTGAAAGATGCCCGGGTCTGAGAGATGATTGTGAGTGCAGTCACACATGCTGATTTTGAGGTGTCTCTGAAACATCCAAGAGACAATGTCAAGTCAGTACAAGAACCAGATCTGGACTCAGACTTCTAGTCTTTTCAGTTAGCTCCTATAGTTATTAGACAACATTCATTCGCAGAATAACAGTATATGTTATTTGTTTTTAGTCTGTTTCTAGGCCATCACAGTGAGGATAAATGATGGGGAATGTGGGTCAATTGAAGCCAAACCTTGGGACTTCAATAGACAGTTTTTCTCCCACTCACCAAGGAGTCTTGAAAAAATATGAATAAGAAACCCAAGGTTTAAGTAAGGTTGGTTTTTTGGAGATGATTGAGGGAATGATCTGCACAACTTGGAATTAATCGCTGGTAACTGCTAAAACATTTAAATGATCTAATTCCTGTCTTCCACTAATTAAATTATTTATTCAATTACTTCTGTAAATAAGTTCTTTAACAATAAATTGAACATGTAGGCATCTCTATTTTCTATATGCATGGCTCATCTGTGAAAGTAACTAGTATTCAAATGTTAAAATAACATTGACAGATTTAAGGAACTTTGTTAGATTTAGTAAAAGACCTCACATCTAATTCTGAGATGCCATATGCCTCTTACAAAGTCATTGAATACTTTTGACTCTAGTTTCCTTATACAACAAAATAAAGATTTTTTTCACTTATCCAGTGTAAACATAACTATTAAAGACATAGAGATCAGGTCATTAAACCCGTGTGCTCCAGAGATGCACTCAACACTTACCAACAGGGTCTGGTGCTAATCACCAGACATCTCTTATCACCTCTGTGGACCCCCTGCTATCTAGGATTTGTTTGAAAAATATGAACATGTGTCATCCTTAAAATTTAAATTCTCCTCACTTTGTTGAGGAGAGACCGGTAGGCTTTGTCATAGAAACAATTTTCAGTGGGATCAGATAAAATACGTAAAATAATATATACATAACTGGTTGCCTCCATTCTAATCTGATAACACCAGAGACTCTCTACACTGGTTACAAGTATTCTGACACGAGGAGGAGGAGATGACCCTGAAGTTTAGCTTATGCATCTATTATTGTCGGTGGACCTAGACCCAGTTTGAAAAACACTCTTGGAAAGAAGCGCCATCTCTCTAAATTACAAACATGCTTGTGTAAATTTCCAGTTTACAAGAAACTGGAGTCGAACGTCATAAAACAAAATCTATGATGACTGAAAAAACAGAAAAGAAAGGCATAAATTATATTAGCATAGTAGAGGTCCATACCCCAAGCGTATGACTACAGCTAAAATCTTTATGAGTTCTTATGCTGTCGCATTATCTTCCTTCATTGTTTTCTGAGAGTCCCGTATTTAACCTGATTGTGCTTCAAGATGCGAAATCCTAAAATGTAAGCACTGTTGGGGTCATCAGCCCAACCAACAGTGATATCCCATTTATTTTCGATTTCTCTTCTATTTCTATGCAAAAACAGTAAGCTTTCTCACGGATCTTGCAGTGAACAAGAAAGAAAAAACAATCCCGTTTATTAGGGAAGTACCCTGGCAAGCTTAATGTCTTCGGGAAGCTTGAGAAGAAAGCTTCTAGCTCTCAGAATTATTTCACTTTAGAACAAACTGTAGCTCCGTTTTTTTGAAGTAGTTTTCTTAACTAGTTCAGAGTTCGGACCCACCTGGATTAGGCTCACTGAGGGCCCTGTGGGTGCTCGTCAACCAGTGTTGCTTTATATCCTGCAAACACTTGCCCTGAGCAAAGGATTAACCAAGGCTACTAAATATTCTGGGTGTCAGGGACAGCCTCAAACACTGAACTTGATGTCCAGGCCCAATTTTCTAGAAAAGACATAATATTCACTTGAAAAAGATAAAATTTATCTAATGCACATTCAAGAGAGCAAAAACTTCAGTGCCACCTTTCACCTCTTGCCTCTCTAAGAATTTCTCACCTGCATTAAACAGAGAAAAAGGACTTTTATGGAAAATGAATTCAGCAATATGTGTGGATCTACAGGAACACAAGCCTGAAATTACTTTGTTCTCTTATAAAAGTTTTAATGCATCTTTCCTCTGAATTTAATGGGTGTGTGACCTGTATCAGGTGTGCATACTGAAAGAAGTCACTAATTAAGCATATCTGATCTTAACAGCTTTGAGAAAACTTTAAAAACAGCCAAATTCAGGAGACATAATAATTTTTATCTTTATTTACTTATTGGCATGTGCTTTGGCTTAAAAGTTCACTACTATCTATGTCTGCATCCTTAATACCTAAAGGAAGCTTTTCACTGGTCTTGAAACTTCAAGTCCATAAGAATGTGTATAAAAGCTTCTGATTATATGTTACACCTCAATTGGAATTTTTGCTAGAAAATGGAGGAGACAAAAGAAAAAATGAAAGGAAGAGAAGAAAAAAAAAATTTTAGAATAAAAGCAGGTTTATTTCTTTCAGGCTCCCTTTGGTCCTTTATATCATATATATATATATATATTTTTTTTTTTAAAGATTTTATTTATTTATTTGAAAGACGGAGATCACAAGTAGGCAGAGAGGCAGGCAGAGAGAGAGAGAGAGAGGGAAGCAGGCTTCCTGCGGAGCAGGGAGCCCGATGCGGGGCTCGATCCCAGGACCCTGAGATCATGACCCGAGCCAAAGGCAGCAGCCCAAACCACTGAGCCACCCAGGCGCCCCGATATATCATATATTTTTTATCTGAAGTCTTTCTTCTCAGAAAAAAATTCCCAAAATCAGTGGCTTAAAAGTAGATATTATTTTTGAGCTTTTCTTCAATCTTGGATCAGCAAAACAAGCATAAAAACCCTATGAAATGCAGAGCCTCCTTCAATGCGAAGAGAAACCTGGTGACTGACCATTTCTGTCTTTTGCTGAGTGGTAAGTGCAGTCCCACTGATGGGCTTGCGTGAAACTCTCAGCCTACTCAACCTGATGTATAAAATAGTGAAAATGCTGGGTGATGGACTGGGATGAAGGAGACAATCCACGGCTTTGGAACAGAATCCTTTTTCATGCAAAATTCTCTTGACCACTTGGAACTTGAACTCATGACCTTAGCCTCAAGAACAGTATTTTTTTTAAGATTTTATCTATTTATTTGAGAGCTAGAATGAGAGAAGAGAGCATGAAAGGGGAGAGGTCAGAGGGAGAAGCAGACCCCCACCCCGAGCAGGGAGCCCCATGTGGGACTAGATCCTAGGACTCTAGGATCATGACCTGAGCCGAAGGCAGTTGCTTAACCAACTGAGCCACACAGGTGTCCCAAGAACAGTATTTTTTAACCAAGAGAGCAACTCAGATGATTTAAATTCACTCAATAGCAAACAAGAAGGTGTGTGTGCATGTGCGTGTCTGCAGGCACATGTGTGTGTCAGTATACAAGTCCTTAAATCCTTACTTATACTGCAAAGGATGGTTATGGCCACATTCTTGCACTTTGAAGATTTCCAATGCAGAAATCATTATAACAACAACAATAACAAAAGAGAGGAGCAGAATTGTTGTTCTGATATAATTACTCTTTCATTCATGCTGTCTCATGTCCCATGGATTTGCTTTAAATCTGCTAGACTTGTGAGGCCTAATGTCTAAATGAGATATATAGAAAAACAAAGTCACTAGTCACGTGTTACACAGTCCATCACTGCCTTCAAACATTTGGAGCGAGGTAAAAAAGATTTTTTTTTCATTTTTTGTTCTTAAAGGTATAACTGAAGTCTAAAAGAGAGGTATCCTCCATTAGTATATAGCAGTATTTTTATTCCAATATTATAAATATATTTGAAGTTAGAAGAATATATCAGTGTTCATTGCAACTTCAATAAGTATAGAAATTGCAAGGCAGGGTCTGAAATAATATCAGGTCCTATATGTAACTAAAGTACCACTTAGATGCTCTAGACAAAACCCAAAATAGTATCTTTCATCATCTGAACTAACAGTATGGTTTCTGAGAAGTTGCTCTGAATTTTTTTTAAAAATGCATAATGACAGCAATAAATAACACAAATGTCTGTGGCTAATATCCTATACAGAGCAGCATGAAACGCTGACATCACTTAGAGGTTTACCAACCTTATTACTCTACTCTATCATGCTTCATTTGTCAACTCAAAGTAGCTAAGTTCCTGCATATTTTTCTTATCTGCATGCATATTTTAAGTACGGCATTTATAGTATATATGCAGTATATATTGCATTTAATTGTATTATCATTTTGTTGAAACATCCCACTCTTGAAGTGAATTTATTCATCATGTGAATTAGTTTAGATTTTTATTAGCATTTTCTAGAAGAATCTCTGCACTACACAGACTATTAGACTCAAATCAGACAGTAGTACATTTTGCATATGTACAGGATATTACTTTACCAAGGTAATAGAGTAAAAAACCACACTGGGCTTCATGTCAAGAGACCTGCATTGTAGGAATTATTTGGCCATTTACTGCTTTCTTAATCATTGAGTTTATGTGAAGCCCAGTAAGTGATTGCTCTATACTCTGCATGAGTTCTGAACCAATTAGGAAGAAGGAGGGCAAAATATCACTTTTTTTAAAAGATTTTATTTATTTTTTATTTGAAAGAGAGAGAGTGCACAAGCAGGGGGAGCAGCAGAGGGAGAGGAAGAAGCAGTCTCCACACTGAGCAGGGGCCCGATGAAGGATTCCATTTCAGGACCCTGAGATCATCACCTGACCCGAAGGCAGATGCTTAACCAATTGAGTCACCCAGGTGCCCCATCACTTTCACTGCTTTTACGGTTGATATCAGAAAATGTGACATATCTGCAGTTAGGCTTCATAACCCTGAAGCTATGAATAAAAGAATCTACCCAACTCACTGATGCTGCACAATTACAAGCCTCTCTAAGCAGACACTGCTCCTATAAAACAGAGACTTGAGAAAGAAAATAAAATCTGTGCTCTCCACAGACAGCAAGATTCCAAAAAGAAAGGCTTCCCACTTCCCCTCCCATCACGGGGGAACTGTGCTAACATTCTACTGGCTTTGGTCAACAGGTGTAGTAGAAGTAATGGTATGTGAGTTCTGAACCTGCACCCCAGCTTGTATGGCATTTTAATTCCTGCCCTCTTCAAATGTTGCCACCAAGTAAAGAAACCCATGCTAGTATTGGAGAAGCAGCCATTGTGTGACCAGCTGTCCCTCTCTAGGATTGTCCAACTGCTGCCCTGGGCCTGGAACATACCCCTATTTTGAAGCCTGTGCCGACCTTGGCTCCAGATTCTTCCTCTTCTTTATCAGGAGAAACTCTTCCATGTTCACGTTCTGGGTACATGGTGCATTTGTTACATTGCTTAAGCATATGCATACTATGACACCCAGCCAACCCCACCAGTATATCTGTTCCTTACCCTGACTCGGGGGATGGGAGAGAGGTCTTCCCCTAGCAACAAGAGGCATGCAATCCACAGCTCGGAATGAGCTACCCAGAGGGACCTTCTGGCCACGGGGCACCAGTTCAAACTACAGATGCTGATCTTGCTGTGCTTCTTCTCCTTTCTGTGAGTAAGTCTTGTTCTAACCAGTGCCTATTGTTGAGTTCTTTTGGTGACTCTACTTAAAAGAAGTAGAAGTCCCAAGGTCAGTGGAATGCTCCATCTTGACAATGATTGACATTGTGATGATCTTCGCCATCCTCTACACGCTGAGAATCTTGACCTGGGGTTGGTCGCTGGGCCTTCCTTGAGTATGAGATACCATGAATAGAGAGAGAAAAGCCCAGCAGCCAGCCAGCACCATCACCAAATCTGTCGCTGAGGCCATTTGAGACTATTCAGCCCCAGCCTACTTACCATCTGACTTGAGCAACCATGAGGGATTCCAATAAGATCAATAGAAGAACTATCTATCTGACCCCAGGACTATATGTGGGCCTTGAATGTTTTGAGCAAATAAAATAGTTACTGTCTTAAGTCATTGAGCTTTGGAATGATTGCCCAGCAAATAACTAACTGATTTACAACTCTTACAGAAATGTGCCCTGGAAAAGGTGCTGCCAAATAAATAATGCCTAAAATATGTGGCATTGATTTTTGGGATTAGATAGAAGGCAGAAGCCAAAAAAGCAAGAAGAAACTTCCTGGAGGCTAGAAAAAAATAGTTAAAAAAAAAAAATTACCCTTAGGAGCCTGGAAAAATAGACCACTTATATTATACAGGGACAGAAAACCTGGCAAACATATTGCCTATAATAACTTGGAAGATAGAAAGCATACTTGTAATGGGTGAAATGGTGCCCGGCCCCCACAAAGCCACATCCATGTCCAAAACCTCAAAACCTGCGAATGTGACTTTATTTGGAAAAGGGGTCTTTTGCAAACATGATTAAGTTACTGATCTCAAAGTAAATAGTGAATGGGGTTAGGGAGGCGGGGCTAATTTCAATGGTAACTGTCTTTACGAGAGAAAAGGAGAAAGCCAAGTGAGCACAGGGGTAAATCTTGGAGTTATTATGCAGCCACAAGTCATAGAACGACCAAAGCCACCAAAGGCTGGAAAGGGGCAAGTGATCCTTCTGCTAGAGACTTCAGAGGGAACACGGCTGAGCTGACACCTGGATTCTTACTTCAGGCCCTCAGAACTGTGAAAGAATAATCTTCTGTTGTTTTCAACCACCAAGGAATCTAGGACAGCACCTAACCCCACTCAGGGTGACAGGTAGAGCAAAGTTAGAAGTCATGTCCCATATGGAGGTGCCTCCAAGGGGAAAGAAAACCTCAAGAGAGGGACACAAGTACTTCTTAGCAGCAAAGCCAAGTCACAGAACGCTTAGGACATTAGCCCCCACACGTTTAAAACTATATTATGGAATTTTACTCCTCTAGCTCCCTGTTGTCAGTTTTAAAATTTGGTGGTTCTAGAACTTAAATTGGCAACCTTGGTTGTATCTGTGAATTCCTTTGTATAAGTGCACAAATTTTTAAACAGTTCTTTCAAATACTTACCTTTGGAAGTTTAGTAACTCTCTACCTAATTATTTCTATTCTTCCTAGCCAGCCCTTCACCTTCGAATAAGAACACCGAAACGCAATGGGACGTGAGCAGTTTTTTTAATTAGTGTAATTCTTGTTCCAATTCAACTATTATGTTTCAGAATATTCTTTTGTGGATTCCAAAATAATATTAGATGACAATGGCTTCTTTATGTCTGTGAGCTTATTACCAAAGCTCATAACAATGTACTTAAGGCTTACTTTGGCTATGGCTTTTCTGCCTAAAATAAAAGCACAGACAATAATATTTGAAGTAGATACAGCTTTGACTTTAACACTTTTAGTAAATGTTTGCCACATGTACAAGTTTTAAGGGTTAATGTCCTCACAACAGCCTTCTGAGGTAGGTAGGTTCCATTATCACATACATTTTACAAAAAGGTTAATTAAATTTCTGTGGTCCCACAAAGAAGAGAAGGCAGAGCTGGAATCAAAGAAAATGTGAGGTTCGAGAGCCATATTTTTAACTGTTACGCCTATTGGTTCTTTATATACAAATATACACTTGGTAAAACTATAAACACATAAAAAGGGGAAGGTTATTGCTGAGGAATATTAATACTTTCCTATTTCCCTTCTTCACTATTCTGTTTTTCAAATCCCTTTTTACTATCCCAAATATTTTGGAGTAAGAGGAAGACCATTTGTCACGATAAATAAATATATATATAGGTATATATTGGAAGGTTTTGATATATCCATCCATTAAAAGTTGACATTTCCCTTTGAATTCTCTAATTGCTGAGGAATACTTGTGATTCTTACTTTTGTGATTGTGGGGTTTGTGCAAATAACCCAGAACAAATTATTTCAATTTTTAAATATTAAGCAAAGCCCTGGTCAAGTTGTATATAACACATAAACACACTTGCAGGATTGCCATGAGATGGGATGCCATTGTATAGGACTGGTACTCGGTATATTAAACTGAATATAATTTAATAATCAACTCAAGATTCTATTTCAGGGGCACCATACCAGGGGTAGAGAGAACACAGAAACACTTCTCTCTTCTATCTTCCATTTGCTCAGTCTTGGTTGTTATATATACACAACATATATAGTATACATATTTATATTGTTATATATAAACATATATGTTATGTATAACAATATATAGTTATAAAATATATATGTATATATTATTACATATATGTGTAACAATATAATACAATATTATAATATATCATAATGTTACAAATTATGTGTATATATGACTGCCAGTCTTTGTGAACCTATAGGGGAATATCTAATTTTATGACATCAGTAACTTATTAATTGATGTTTTAAAATTAAATCATGTTTTCCTACTAACTAAAATTCTAATCTCAAAAATTCTTATTTGGTTCTAATTCGTTGCAAGAGCTTGATAGACATCCCTGTAGCCACCAGACTCTTTAATGCATAGTTAATGGCCTGTAAAATATTTAAAATCACTAGGGAAACTAGCTGTTCAAAGGGGAACAGTTTTACAACAGCCATAATCACCCCCTTTATAGACTAGCAGCGCAGAGCAGCGGGGAGCACCCAGGGTTACGATATCTGCCGTCAGCAGAACTCTGCCACTTAGCTTCGCCGGACATGTATTTTTCCCACCTGAAAAGTGACACTGTTTGACAATTTGATCTTTCTTTTGCCAAATTAGATATTCTGCCTTGAACATTCAAATTTCTACATATCATATCACCTTTAAGCAAGACACATATGTATTCATCGCTCTTTTCAGATTTTCCATATTTTATTTTCAGATCTTTATTGTGGTAACATTTTATTTCTCTGGTTGCTTCCATTTCCTTCTTCCTACCTCATTATAAAGCTACCTATGATCCTATCTCAACTGCCAGAAATCACCAGTGAAGGATATTTTTTTCCTTAGAATTCTGAGCAACTAATACAAAATATTATAGGAACCATTCATCTGTAGAACCCAGGGGTAGAATTTGAATGAAATACGCACCTTAGATCATAACGTGTAAATCAGGAAGGCAAAAAAGAATAACAAAGAAATACTACTGGAAACTATAAACAATCTTTTACATAGTATCTAAAAACAAAGTTGAGACCATTGAGAATAGCATACCATGCAATCTCAAAAACCTAATTTTAGAGAAATAAATTTCATTAGAGAGGTAAACACAGCTAGCACCGTCACTGCAACATGCTGCTCTTTCTGGAAAGAGACATCAGTTTCTAAAGTTCTCACTGCTCCAAACTTTACCACTTAGCAATCAACTCTCAATTAAAAAAAAAAAAAAAAAATCGAAGTCAAGTCATATCACTTCCCCAGAATGGCGCTCCATTTGAGTGCAAATAAAAGTCAAGGTGGTGGCAGAGTCCTATCAGCTCCACGGTACAAGCTCCCAACCCTGACCTCTCTCCTAGTTCTGCCTTCACCTGCTCCATGATCCTGGCATGGGGTTCTTTCTGCCCCTCAGAAAAACCTGGGCTCTTGCACTCCTCTGGACATTTGCACTCGCTGTTCCCTCGTCTGAAACATTCTTCCTACAGATACTCGCATGGCTCATTCTTACCACCTTCAGGTCTTTCCCAAGGTCAAATCTCATCACTTCAAGAGACTCACTCTGAAAACCATGGGAAATCTCAACCCTATACCTCCTTCGCACTCGCCATCTCCCTAATGTTGCTCTAGTTTTTCTGGGATCTGAATCCTTCTTATCCTTTAAATTATCATACAGTTTATTTCTCTTGCTTATTTTCTCTACCCACCTCCATCCTCCATCCTGCACCTCCATCAGCATGTAGACCCCACAAGGTCAGAAATTTTTGTTTTGTTCCTTGTTGGGGTCTCCCGAGTGCCAAAAATAGGGCCAAGCACACAATATGCACTCAATAATGAATGGTTTAATGTGTGTAGTCCACCCCTGAGTCTCCTCGCTGGCGGCTACATTTCCTATCACTGCTCTGTCTCGCTCACAGCCCCCACAACCTGGCGTCTCTGACACGGTGCTGATTGCTCACACAGACTCCCTTCATACCGCACATCTTTACTCCATCACCTTCCCTCGAGGCTGGATCAGGTATCACAACTTACCAAATGTGGAGACTAACTGAAGAGAATCACCATAGAATAAATGTGGCAGGGGGAGATTAAAAAGTCTGTTTTACAGGACTACCTTTGGAGTCCAAAGGAAAAGCACAAAGCAGCAAGAATCTTAGATCATTCCAAAGATGGCTCTCTGCAGACATGCCCCATCCCTCTGCCCATCTGCTCTCAGGACGACCATCTGGGGAAAGAGAACCACTTCAGAGGTACATATCCTAATTCTTCACAAGCATCCTTTTAGGCAATTCCCATCCCTTCATCCAGGATTTGATCTTTCCCTAGCAGGACTCTTCCTCCCATTACTAGACCATCTATATGACAAATAACCCCTGGAGGGACATCTTCCAAAGTCTAATCTGAACGAACACTGACTGGGGCAGGATTTATCATAAACACCCAGGATCGGCCTCAGACACCACAAGACTTCCTCAACAACACTTGCTCCAACACTTCCTCACCTGGCCAGGGCACACGATGAGCATTCTTCTAGCTCATCCAGCAAGTGACACCAAATCCGGGACATGCAGGTGAGTGCACAACCAGGCCCAAACAACCACACATACCCACATCACCCAAAAGAAATATTCATGATCAGAAACAATGATGTATATTAAGGAAGAGGAACAAGTCCCTAAATGCAGAATATTCTGTGCGTGTTCTCCCCGCAAAGGTGATAGGGCTATGCCTCCCATTTGCTTGCCTCCCTTTCTGGGGTGTCTACCATATACATGAATAAGCAATGGGAACCCAACAGTTACACTGATGGCTACAGGAAGACCCAATCAAAACTAAAATCTCTGTAAGCATAAGGGAGACAATGTAAGCTACTGTAATCCTCTGAATTAAAAATAAATAAATAAGGTCTATCGAATCGGAATTTGGTAAAGAAGAATTATACTTCAAACTGTATACAAGATGTTGCCCATCAACATGGGGAGGTTTGACATATCCAATTTTAATAATTTGAGAGAAAGTCAGTAAGAGGGGGAAGTATGCAAGAAATCAGAAAGCCCTGAGTAAAATAAAATGGAGCAGACCACCAAATATACAAGTGCCTGGCTGGCCGGAAGTAAGAGAGAACAAAACCTTTGAAAACTCCGACAGAGAAGGGAGTTTCAGATGAAAAAAACCAAGCAACATGAATGATTTTAAAACCAAACTACATTATAGAACCGTCTGAGGTTGTCATCACTAATATTTATGATCAGACTCCAATCTGAAAGACCAAAACCAGACATAGTATATAGGGCGGTCTTCCGTGACCATAATGCACATGTTTAAATAATTAGGAAATAAAATAAAATGGTACCTAAGCATGGAAGAAAGATCTGTCACTAATTCAGATGACTGATTACATTAGTTGCAAAGACTTAAGGAGAAAAAATACAAAGCAGAGAAGTAATTGATTCCTATTAGCAATACTTATAAAACTACAAGTGGCAATCACACACACACACACATGCACACGACACACACACACACACAAATAATCTTAAATTTAACTTCAGCTGTTGGCCTATTATACAAAAATGCAATAAAACCACTGGATTCCTAAGATGCCCAGTTTGGGGTCATCTCCTTCACTAGACTGCGTTGCAGTCAAAGAATCCAGTCCAGTCAATTCTGTAAAGGTAGGTTGCTGCTCTTCACACATCCTTAAGATTCTGGGCTCATGAATTATGTTTTGTAAATCAGTTAACTTACTAGCCAGAGATTAAGGTAAATTCTGCTAAGGACTAAAAGTTGACTTAGAGCATTAAGAAGGATTAATGTTTAGCTGTGGAGAAGCTAAAGCACTAGGATAGCATGTTTACGCAGGGCTGTAGATCACAATTAATCCAAAATTAGTATAAAAGATCAACAGCAACCCCTTTTGCGTGCCAGCTTGGCTTAGCCCTAAAACTCACGACTTACTGTGGGGGCACTCAGTGAACAAAATTCCTTTCCGCCTGTCCTAATAAGGCTCATGCTTTCAGGGTAAAACATGCATTTGAAATGTTTAGCTTATGTGCCCTTTGCTTTGAGAAAATAAATGCAGAAGTCAGCCCTCTGGATGTCTGCCTACCTTTTATCAATGTGGCAAATCCATTAAAGCCGTGGGACTGCCATCATTGAACAATGTTAAATTTAATTTCCTACCTGATAAAAAACTAATGCCATTTTTAAAAAATAAAGCACTATTATTCTACTTTGCATCAACAAAGTATATCATTAAAGACATGATCTTATCATTTCTTAGATAGAAAATGCCTGGTGTGCGATTATCAATCCATGGGAGATTTATTTATATTTTTGTGTATGAAATATGACTATTAAAAAGATTATACAATTTATATTTGTCAACTTATAAGTTTATGTATAGTTTTGTTTCCTGTATTTACTAGAAATAATTTTAGGAATTCCTTTCCCATGCAAATATGTCTTTTCATTAAATGTCCAAAGAGTACATTCTTTCAAAAGTGTATCACAATAGAATTTAAAAACACTTTTCTAATTACAAATGTATTTTTGTCATCTCTCCCGGTGTTCTTTCATTTTGTTTTCATAACTATTTTGAGAGTGTCATAGGATGACAATCTGAATTACTTGAAATTTGATGAGATTCTAAATTGTTTTTTACAGACAAGCAAGAAAATTAGCATGGAAGGGAAAATATAATTAATCAAAAACAGTTTGTGAATTGCTCATATCTTTCTAGTTTTATTTTTTAAAAGTACATAAAATATTATGCATCAAAATTGTACTGTATTACACTAAATTTAGTTTTGGGGGAAGTTTCTCATAAAAATCCCCAAAATGGAAAAACTGCTTCTTTTCTGGATGTCCATTTGTGAACCATAACTCAGAACAGGTCGTTCTGGAAGTATGTTATCACAAATGGTGGTTAGCTTCCCCAGCAATTATTGAACACATACTACACATAGGCGCTCTTATCTTATCCAAACCTCAGAGCACATCTGTGGGGTAGGTAATAATTGCTTTCCATGTTAAGGAAGACCTGAAGTTCAGAGATGTCTAAAAGCAATTGAAATACTAATGAAAAAAACAAACAAAGAAAAAACATCCTGCCTAAGGACTTTCAACTTCTAAGGAGCACAGTTCTAAATATTAAGCAAGTCTTAATTTCAAATCCTGTTATCTTTCCATTAATATATCATTTTCAAATCTAAACTACACTGCCAAAGTTGTAAAATATATTCAGCACTTTAAATGTAGAATATTACTAATTAAGATGGTAGTTAATGAAATTGGAATAACCAAAACTGTGCTATAACTTTAACATTTTCTCTTGAATTTAGAAGGTTAATAAAGGGATTGTAGAGAGGTTTTAGATGTTTTTTCTACTCAGAATTTCAAGTAACCTTCAAATGTTACAGAGGTCGAAAGAACTTTTTATCTATTATGCCTAAATTAAATTCCAAATTTATAGCTCTTCATGTTATATGTTAAAATACAAAATAAGATACAGCAACTATTCTGAGACAGTAGTGCTGGGAGCACTTAATAATCTGGGGGGAAACGTCAGATCATCTTTAATACAACAAAGCAGAAGAAGCTCTAAGTGATTGAAAATTTAAGTATCTTTTTTAAAGTACATAATAAAACTAGTGTAATATAATCAGATAAGTTAAGAATTAAAGTTTTCTCAATAATAAAGCAAAATAAAGGAATACAAAGAAAAAGATGGTCAGCTCTGAATATCTAAAACTTGAAAACTTTCTGTGTGCTTCTCACCTCTTCACTGGAAGTAATAAAAAATGGGTGTTCAGGAGCCAAGATTTAATAAAATGTATACTTGTTAATGTTTCACCACGGATATTCTTTTTTTTATATATTTTATTTATTTATTTGACAGAGATCACAAGTAGGCAGAGAGGCAGGCAGAGAGAGAGGAGAAAAAAGGCTCCCCACAGAGCGGAGAGCCCAATGTGGGGTTCGATCCCAGGGTCCTGGGATCATGACCTGAGCCAAAGGCAGAGGCTTTAACCCACTGATCCATCCTGGCGCCCCCACCAGGGACATTCTTAAGTGCACTTTGGCATTTGTTTTTTGACTGCTAGTTACTAGGAGTTTGACATCCCTGTCTTGACTCCTGCTAAGATACCCAGTCATCCCATTGGTCAACTGCTTTTGCAATTATCAACACAGGGAGAAAACAAACAAATAACATCTTGGTATTATTATGCAAATATTATTGACCTTCCTGGCCTTTCGAAAGGGTCTTGAGGCCAAAAACAAAAAGGCAAGGAGTCCTCTCAAGGCAAAGGAGATCTCTACATATCTGAGCTGAACTTACCACGTTATTCAGGGAGTACCATTTGATTTAATGAACAACTGGCAAGTCACGGTTATTCAGACTTGGGGTTTAGCCGTTATTAACTTGGGGAGAAAAAATGAACATGCTGACAAGAGAGATCAGAAGTGAGAGAAGGGAGAAGGTCTCCTCCTAGTCTTGAGGAAGCAATCACGTTGTGTCCTCCCTTTGTATGGAGGGAGTCACAGGGCAAGAAGGTGAGACAGACTGACTGCTCAGAGTGGTCCCTGGCCAACAGCTAGCAAACAGCAAAGAAATGGGGACTTCAGTGTGACAACTATAAGAAACTGAAAGTTTCTTAAAAGAAACTTGTAAGTTCTGCCAACTACTGAGGAACTTGGAAGAGAATCCTAAGTCCTAAATGAAACATAGCCCTGGCCAACACCTTGAACGGCCTGAATCAAGGTCCCAGATAACAGGTGCCCAGATTCCTGACAATAAGTGCTGATTTAAGATGTGAAGTTTGTGGTAATAGGCTGTATAACACTGACTCATTCATACAAGGGGCTAGGGAGAGTCCCTGTTGTTCTGACTTGTTATAAAAATAGACCTGAAACATAGTAAGCACCCAACAAATGGTTTTTGAAGAAGAGCAGAAAAGCAGAAAAAATATTTTATTGTAGATATGATATACATATCCTAGAAATACTGTATAAATGAACTCTGACTCACAAGAGTTCTAATAATTTTCTATTTAATAAATGACATAATTCATACATTTACTGCATAGCAAAATTCATGTACTGTTCCTAGTATTGCATGGGGACTGAAAGGTTAGCCATTATCATATATATATATATATAAAACATTAAATAATATTCAGTTGTGTTTATTATTATAAAAAATATATTATATTTGCACAGATACTCAATTCAGCAATGCTGGGACACAAATATAACTTTATTATTTTATTAAAGCATATCACAATAATGCACAATTATATTTTTGTAAGTAACAGCACCTTATACTAAAGTAAATATATATACACATCCATACACATATTACATAAACAGTTTAGGCCAAAAGTCATGATAAGGCAAGAAAGATTACAATGATCATTTTTACTATTACAGAAAATTTAACAACTCCAGCATACTCATCACTCTCCAAAACATGTGACAAAACTCTTTTTCTTTTTTCTTGTTTGTTTGTTCGTTTGTTTTAACTAGAAAGCTCTGCTCCAGAGCCTTGTTCTCTGGCCCCCTTAGGGGGCCTCTTAATTCCTCTTTCTCTCTGGCTGCTCCATCTTCCCAACAGTTTTTAAATAGCCTCAGATTTCTTGGTCCCTCACTTTAGGATTCCTAGAGCTACTGACTCATCTCTCTCTTTATTTTTATGCAAATGTCTTGAAGCACTTTCAAAGTCGATGTTTCCGTTCCTCCCCTCTCTTTGTATCCTCAACATTCTGCTTCTCTCCCCACTCTTGGCTTCCTAAGATCACTAATAACCTCTGATACTAATGGCAGTGGGTCAGTGCTTCTTTTTGTTACCTTTCATTTCTCTGTGGCATTTGAAACTGCTGAACAAAAGTCCTGATTCTTGATATATCCTTGACAACCACACTTTCTTGGCCATCCTGTATCATTCTGCTTCGGGGACTGATTCATCCTCCTGTACTAATTTATGAAGTATTGATCTCCCTCAGACTTTCATACTTGGATCTCTTGCTTCACACTTTGCACATCCTTCCAAATCTTGAGCTGATTCCCGAAGCCTTAGCTCTTGAATTCCATCTCCGTATCACCTACTAGATAGTGCACATGATGTCTCGCAAACACGCCAAATTCAAAATTGAATCCATCTTCCCTTCAAAATCCAAACTCTTCTTCCTCCTCTTTTCTTTGCCTTCCTTTCCTGTTATGTTACGGGTTATCCAGGCCTTACGATTTGAAGCATGTAAACACCATCTGACCTATGAGCAAACAAACAAGCAAAACAAAATATTTTCCCATTACCTTCTTCTTTCAACCTAAGATGAAATTCCTTTTACGTTACTACATTGAATCAATCATCAATCACTTATACTTTCAGAGGCATACATGTTTATTGAATGCTACAAGGTAGTAAAGGTTTGAATCATGACTTTTCTAAACTCACAGTCAAGCAGAATCAATAAAATCATTCTTTAGATGAGTTCACTTATTCTAGGAATACGAATTAATGAGAGTAAGTTTCTTATCTCCATTTTAAAGTTGATGAATCTGAATCCCAGAAAAATACAATGATTTGCCTGAAAGCAGCCAGAAATCTATAGATTTAGTTCAGGAAATTTTGATCTACCCCCTTCTCAGTCCCTGGTGTCATATTTTTAAGGGAAAAAAAAAAAATGGTATCAAATTGTGCTTCCGGTACCCATGAGAGAAAACCAGGTGTTAGACTTTTCTATTAGTACAATAGCATTAATATATCAGCAAGATTTCTTAGATTATACTTTAAGCAGAGATTGAAGTCTTCAAGAGTTGGGGTCCAGGACAGATGATTTTTAATGGAAAAAGGGAGCACTGATTGAGCCAAAGAGGACCAGCTTTTTAAGGCTTAAGAAAGCAACCTGAGGCAGAGGATACTGGAAATCTGAGAGACAGAAGATGAGGTAAAAACAAGTGTGTAAGTGGTTTAAGGAGTAGGTCGTAGCTCAAAACAAACTGAGGCCATTTCACCCTTCCATGGGTTAACCCCTAATATCATCACTTAAGGTGGCGTCATACCCCTATATCCATCGTAGGAGCAGTTTCATCATCTCTGTCACAAGGAAATAATTCATGAAGTAATCTTCAGAATCCTCTGTGACCAAAAAAATCTCAAAATTTCAGGAAAGCAAATCTCTAAGTAATATTTATCTAATTCATTTCTAATTCTATTCTAATTCCTTTAATCAATTTCCCCAAAGTTAAGTTCTATATGTCAGGTGGCCTATAGATGATGTGTGTGCTATTGGGGGGAAAAAAAACTATGATTATGTAGTATTAGAATCATCCTAAAATATTTTTTTGCTCATGAACTTCCTATTTTAGGAATTGGAAACATAGCTAATAATCTCTAAATTAAATAGTATGTCCTGCTCATGAAAAACCTACCTCTTTATCACCTACCATCCCATGGTTTCTTGCTCAAAACTGACCTTATTTTCACACATGGTTTGTACTTTGCCACATCCCAACTAAACAAAACTTATTTACTATCCACTATCCATTTTCTTCTAAAACAATTTATAAACTTTTTCTAAGTAATATCCATACATGAATATATACTAATGCTTAAAATCAGATCTTTTTGAAGTAATTGTCCATGGCTCCTATAATCCCAATTATTCTGAAAGTCCATACAATTTTCATTATGTCTTCTTCCAAGATTCTTAGCCTTTGGGCAAACACCAAAGGCTGTTTATAGTTGTATTTTTTTCCTGAAAATTGTGATTAAGTATCTTGAGGTCTAGTGAGAGCTGGCTGGGACTCAGGTCCTGGCACCCACCACCCACCAGTTCTATGAACTTCATTCCCTTGTCACCTTCACTCTGAATGTCTTTCCCTATAAAATAGAGGTAATAAGCAATATCATAAACCTCATAAGACTGTTATAAGGATGAATAAGAAATGTGCATAAAGCACTTAGGACTTACTGTACCCAGTAGACACTGACCAGAGGCGATATTCTGTAGCAGTAGTGACAGTACATAGTCATTGTCTGAGAAAGAGACAACTTGGAAGTGAGATGATTCCTCTCTCCCAGGCTCTGCTTCTAATTAACTTGATGACCTTTGACAGGTTACTTGCTGTATCTGAATCTGGTTTCATTATCTTAACATTGAGATAACAGTATCATAAAGTTATTTGCAAGATTAAATAAGCTAATATGTATATAATGCCTAACACAGTACCTGGTATACTATAAATATTCTGCAAATAATAATCATTACAAATATAGTTTATTCCCAAGGAAAGATGAAAGGACTCACTTTCATGAAAAATAACTCAATTCAACAAATATTTATCATACTGTGTGATGCTCTGCTCTCTAACAATGCGGTCTAATTCCAATGCCTGCAATGTGTTCTGCTTGCCGTTGGGCTCTTTGTACTTGCTATTTCATTTTCCTGTAAGCTGTTCTTCTGTCCATATTCATCCCCCCCTAGCCAATTAGTCCATTCTCCCAGGTAGCTCCTATTTATTTTCCCAATATTAGCCCAAAAGTTGCTTCTTCAAGGATCTTAATAGTTTGGAAGGAGTTCTTTGAGCCCCAGAAAAGAACATAGTCTGGCTGAGAACTCTATTGCTTCCTTGACCATGTCCCAATCTGGGTGAGGGACCCCCGCTATATGCCCCCCGCAGCACCCTGCACTTCCATTTACCATCTGTTCCATTGGTTATAACATTTCAACCTATGCCTACTCTGCTAACAATTCAAGGGAGATAGGGTTCACACTGGAATTATCAACTGATAGAACCCAGAACCCCACATGTAAGGACAATGTACATAGTCTGACTTTAAACTTACAAAGTGAACAAATAAGTGAAAGCTAAAAGACCTAAGATACACATTATTTGAAGATAAAGCAACAACATATTAAGGAAGTTTGAAGGAAGGGAAGATTCTTCCCATGTGGGGCTGTCATGTAGGGAAATTCATAGGAGAAAAGGAATAAGAAGGTCTTGAATGTTAAATGGGTCTTTGGTTACGTAGATACTGAAGGAAGTGATCTAGATGGAGGGAGTAACATTCTTGGAATCTCAGAGAGAGTGTTCCTCATTCACATTCTAAGCAAGTTGAAAAATAAACAAAGTGGACTTTAGTAGTGATAAATGCCATGTGGAAGGATGCAGCTTAACTCTAGAGCCAATGTGCCTGCCAGCAGAACCCTGGAGTTAAGCACACTGACCCAGTGAGGGCCGCAGTTCTACCCTGGTGCCCCGGCCCAGCAAGTTCCCGAAGTCCACAGCTATGTCCCAAGTCAAGAATGGCAGAGTTTGCCAAGCACGCCTCTTCATTCTCCTCAAATTTATCCATCTGAAAATTTACTCAATCTCCACAGAGATAGAAAACTATGAGACATAAAAAGACCCATAGTGCACTAAGAAGAAATCTCTCCTCACGGCCACCAGGGGTGAAGAGAGTCATGTTCCTCTAACAAGAACAATCAAAAGGTATATTGCAAACTATTGTGAAGTCCAAGTTGGGTTCAGGACACTGGAAAGACCATAGTAAGGGATGAGGTTGAAAACCTTAGCCAGAATTTTAGGAAGTGTTCCAACTGATACCCTGAAATATGTCTACATACTTTCTTACACAAAGAAGTAGCCATTTAGAAATTTCTGGAAGGAGTATTATGTAATCCCAGTTTCTCATAGTGGCAGCCATATTACAACAATGACAAACAGGGAGTTACACTGGAGTTCAACTGCCTGGGTTTCCCGCCTTTTTTTCTTTTCTTTTTCTTGCCTGCCAACAAAAAGTATAAGAAAACATTAGCTATGAGTTAGACAAATCTACATTCAATTCTCTGTGCTGTCAGTTGTTGGTTCTGAATTCTTGGATAAGCCACTTAAATATCCTGATACTTAGTTTTATCAATACTTCTACATTGCTAGATTTAAAGGCAATGAGACAATGTACAAAGAAGACGAGTCAGAGTGTCGGGTCCTTCAACAGACTGCTGCTTAGTCTACTTTTCAGGCTTCAAAAATCAAGTCTACATTACTTGTTTATTTAGTCCCTTTTTAATTTATTTGTAAACAATTTTCTAAATATAATATACAGGTCATAGCCTGAGAACTGAGGGCTCTGCTACACTTGTGTTTTAAACAGATCAGATAATCCCACATACCCTGCCCATTCGTAAGTCATTGCTAAATACACTGTTGTTTCTCTCTTTAAAAATATACAAAGATTAGCTGAAGTTTTTAGAAAATGGTATTTAACGGCACATCGGGATGCTTTACGTAGAGTTCCTATCATCTTATAATTTGGTATTAAAACAAGAAGACATTGCACAAGGGAAGAACATTAGTAAACTGATTCCTCTTTAGACAAAGCTGAAAAACATCTTTTTAGTTGCAGTGAGCGGCACAACAGGACCTGCTATAATCATATACAGATGATGGGAATTTGTCTAATGTTTTATGGTGAATCATTGATGAGGCCAGCAGAAGGAAAATTTGTAGAAATAAAATCACCTTGACAGTAGAGTACCAGGGTCAAAAAGCAAAGTAAAGTCAATGTTCTTAGCTTTAATAAAAACAGTATGATCTGTCATCAACACGGCATTTTTACACTCTTGGACAATGCACTCTGAGATCTCCTGCTGGGTTTCATTTGATTTTTACCAAAACCAACAAAGGACAACTTATAGCTGGTGATTCATTGTGACAGGAGAAAGCCATAAAGATACACATGTTTAGACCCTTGTAAATAAACAGTCTCCAGTGTGATTTTTCGATACAAGAGATGTTAACCAGGCTACAGAGGAACAACTACTAGATTTTTCTAAATTAAGAATCCATGTCTAAAAATTAAGAAGTGGAAATTATTTTGCATGTCATTGCCACACACCACGGGCTGTTCTCCACCTGGGATGAACGTAGTCTTTAGGTAAGAAATCAAAATGCAAGCTCCCTGATGAAACGGAATAGTGTTGTACCGTCTCCATAACAATACCGTCAGAGAGCAAAGCCAAACAAACAGAATAATTAATATTTAAACACAAAGATTAGAAGAGATTGTCACTGGGATTCTACCTAAGAAACGGTACAAATTCAGTAACAAAAGCTCCCATTCTTCATCTCAAGACAGTTTTCTTTCCTAGTCCAATGAGGAAAAGATGCAAAATCAGAAAGAACATATTTTTAAAAGTAGTTTTTAATTATCACCCTTGCCATAATTTTTCAAAAAGAAATTCTAATTAAACCAAATTCACGAAAACAGGCAGCATGTCATTTCTTGATAACTATTACCTAATCACATCAACTTTGTGTTATCTTGAGTGTTTATTCTCTTATTTTTGAAGTTACGTAATAATGTTCTTAATACTATAACTGATATATATTGTAAAATAGTTGGTAAAGTAATACTAGCCACCAAATATCCAGAAACTAAGATATCATATAAATTAAAATTAAATAACTACAAAATATATTTATTTAACTACAAAATATATTTATTTGGAAAATATTAACAAATACTAATAAAACATCTACCTGTGATAACGTTGCTCTTTGATATGCATGTGACACTAGAATAATACACTTACTATCCATTTCAGAAATTAGCTCATGATATTTTCACTCTGGAGTTTACATTTTAAAAGCTGCAGCCCTGAGTAAAATAGTGAGAAGGACAGGCTTGATAAGGCAAAATAGTTTTAAATTCGTGCCTCTATCTGTATTGTTTTATTGCCATGACTCCCTCATTCCACTATTTCTTATTAGCAATAGAAGGCAGAAGTAATTTTGGCAACCATGTGTGCTGTAGAAATAACTACAACACCCTAAAACAGAATATGCTAACATGGTTGACATTAAGAGGAGAACATTGGCTTTTTATCTTCGCACGTGTGAAGGATTTCATGAACATTGCAGCATTTCTCAGATACAGGTGGAACCAAGTCGAGCCTTCAATTTTTTCATTTAGTAGCTGTGTAAACTTGGATGTATTACTTGAACACTATGAATCTCTGCTTCATCATTTGTAAATTGGAAATAACGAGTCTCAGAGTTTCTGTAAGGTTCGAAAGTGTTCAATAAAAATTCTTTGAAAAAAAGAGAGAGAACATTGACTTTTTAAAATGAGATAACGGGGGGTGCCTGGGTGGCCCAGTCATTAGCCTTCTGCCTTCAGCTCAGGTCATGATCCCAGAGTCCTGGGATCGAGTCCCATGTCAGGCTTGCTTCTCAGTGGGAAGCCTGGTTCTCCCTGTCCCACTCCCCCTGATTGTGTTCCCTCTCTCTGTGTGTCTTTCACTGTCAAGTAAATAAATAAATGCAATCTAAAAAAAATAATAAAATAAAATTAGTTACTGGGCTGCATGACCCCCCAATAGGAATGATGTATTTACCCTCTGAGAAAGTGACTCTTTCCTGGTCAAGTTTCAAGTGCATCAACTTGAGTAATGTAACACAAATCCCCTTCCCCCTTGCTTATAAAAAGATCCCAATGTTCTACTTTAAATTATCCTAGTTCTACTTTTGAGACGATTAAAGATATAATCATATTGTTTTCAGGTTTTGGTTTTTTGTGAGTTTTTTTGCTTTTTGGTTTCACTTTTCAGAAAAAAAAAAAGGATGAGGTAATAAAATGAACAATTTCAAAAGCAAACTGATGTTACTTCATCTACTTAATGTGAAAGGATTTTTTTCTTCGAGCACATCAGAAAGTAATTTACTTAAAGGAGAGATAGTTTTGATAAAACTCAATTTAAACAATGTGGTCCAAGATTTGATAAGATTAGAAGACCTAGTTATTTATATTAAAGCCTAAATTCTCAGTTCAGTTAACCTTTCACATCATCACAATATCTTACAAGAGTTGTAGACTGTCATTTTTACAGTAATCGCTAAGATATTTGGGAACCTGATTTTAAAATTTTAGAATGTCTAAAAATTAAAACGCATACCCTCACACACAAACTGGGAGCCTGCTGGGTTCTTTGACTTTTCTCCTTTTTACACCCTTTCTTACTCCAAGTCATCTCTGCTTTCCTTGCAGAGTCTCTCAGATCCCTGGTCTCCTCACTCCACATTCTTACTGCTTCCCCCTTACCGCCTTTAGACTATCACACAAAGTCTTCGCAGTTGGCCTTCCTACCTAGAGCCCCTTCTACCTCCAGTCTACTCCCATCCAAGCCAGATCAAGTCTTCCTAAAATTCCACTTTGATCATTTCCCATCTCCTCTTGAGGGGCCACTAAACTACTTATTTATGTTCAGAAGGAATTCCTCCAGCATAATGCAGGACTGCCATTAATACTGACTGGCTACCTGCAGGGTCCCATGTCCCACCAAGCTGGACAATTCCTAAGGCTTAAGAGAGACAGATTTATTCTGTCCTCTACTCCTCTGGCAGTAATTTCACCAAAATTTCTGGCACCAATTTTGGTGAAATCTCTCTCACCAAAGTTCTTCTTCCTCCTTTCTTCCTCACTTCATCTTTAAGGCCTACCTTTTCATTGAAAGCTTGAAGGTCCCAACTAGCATAGTTACAAGAACCCCTTTTTATTCCTTCCATATTAAAGATGATAATATCAATTACCGTTACAGTCCCCAGTATTTATTGAATTCTTTCCATGTACAAGGTGCCATGCTAAGCATATTATGCAATTCTCATGAAAGTCCTATGAAGGATGAGTAACCTGAAACTCAAAAGAGTTTAATTAGCTCTCCTCTTCCCATTGAATGAAAGAAAAAAGAGTGGGGATTTGAAACCACAGGTGTCTGACTACAAAACCATCATTCTCAACAAATACCAAATTTTGTTTTCATGTATTTGTTTTATATGCCTCTCAGAGCTATCTTGTGGGTAAAGATTTGGAGATCTTCAACACAAAGCCTGTCACTCTCTAAAAGACCTCCTGCGGTGTTAAACAAATGCAGTAAATCCACTTTGTTAATTCATTCTCTCTCCTAACACCTATTTATCTCTATTGCTAGCAGTGAACTGCTTAGTGTGATTGAATAAATAAATAAATAAAAGCCAAAATTTTAAATAAAATTTATTACTATGACTCTGGGTTGGGAGAGTCTAAACTAGAAAGGAGAGAAGTGAATATTAAAGATTCAGGTCACAGACAAACATAAACGAGCCCCTTGTAGTTCTTAGAACTCAACTGAGCACACAGAAAAGTGGACAGAGTAAGTAGAATCATGTAGGCTTTTTCCTTCAAAGGTCTCAGTAGAGGAAGTTTTGAGCAAACCAAAGTCTATGTCCACTTAAATGCAGAACTGAGAGCAATGTTAAAATGTATGATCACGTCAATGAGAATGCTGATGACATTAGGCCTAGCCTAGATCGTCATGCACCTGGTGTGTCACCATCCCAGCGCTAGGTGCCTGGTGAACAGTGGTGACATGGGCAGCCACAGACCCCATTCATGCACAACTACAATCTAGTTATTAGCCTCCAAAACCAATGGAACCCCTACTTTCCCCCCCAAGCCTTCCTTAGTAATTCTGGTTGGAAGTGATTTCTCCCTCTGAAATCTTTTAAAATTCTCTTCAATCTTTGAACACTTAACACGATTTTTAAAAGCACAGATTTTGGAGCCAGATTATTGAGTTTGAACCCATTTTGCTGCATGTGATTTTGGGCATGTTACTTTATCTTTCCTTAGCTCATGAGGACAATAATAGTACCTATTTAAAGTACCTATTTAAATAAATTAATACTATAAAACACTGGAAACATCCACATACACAATAAGTCCTTAAAAACTGTTAGCTGTTATATCATTGTTACCACCGCCCACCAAAGCCACCACAATCAGCATTTGGCATGCATCTTACATATTCTTGCACAGTAATTATTTTTACATGTGTTCGGGGAAACTCCTTTAAGGATGCTATGTGATCATCTTTCTATCTTCATACTGAGACTGAAACTGTATCATTACAATTAATACTGTGAATCAACTGCACTGTATGCAGACATTTCATCTATAGAGTCAAATGCATGAAAAATCATGCCACTTTTTTTCTTTGAAAAATAGCAAAAGGATCTCTCTCTCTCTCTCTCTCTCTTTTTTTTCCCTACCAAGAGAACTCTGATTTAAGTCTCAAGAGACCATTTCTTCACTATCAAAATCCTAGTATGGTGCCTATTAACTCTACAGGCAGTTTTGCCAATGAACTCTAGAAGATCAGACCTAAGATGGACTCAATTTTGAGAACCAGGCAAAGAGGCAAAGAGCTGGATAAATACAATGCTACCAGTAAAAACTCGAAGAATATTCTCTATAAACATTAAGGCAAGATGTGAGAGAAAGGATCTTAGATAAATCATTTCAAATATAGAGTCAATTGCTTTGCTTTCAATCCCCTTGAAAGGAAAAACGATTATGCTTTTTAGCTGTCAGAACAAAACTCTAGGGTAATTCATAAGGCATTATATTAACACATATAAAACAAAATGAAAAACAGCTTCACAGTATGACCTTACACTTGAACAAAATCTGGAGCAAGTGTACTGTAGGCCAGATTAATACCCGGTTTACCAGGCAAATAAATTCCACAGTGAGTCATCCTCTCGCTTCTTTATTCTGGCTGTGAGGAAATCACGGCTCTAGTTTTAAATAGAGCGTAGATATTTCAAAACAAAATAGAGGAGACTACTCAAAACAGAGCCACAACTCTTTTCTTTCTTTATTAAGTTTCGATCTTTTTAAGGTTTTAGAAAGCAAATAAGAAAGATTCCCAGACTGCAGGAGAAGCGAAGACCGCACTCACTAAGGAGGATTGAAACTGGTGTGACGCCATTTCTATCACCTGTACGGATGTTCAGTGTATTGGACAATATCGTACACAAAAAGGAGGTGTATTTACTATGGAGGAGACAGTCGGCTGGGGCTCCTCAAAAGCAGATCTTTCAAAGTTTACTTTCACATGGGTTTTCACTTTTTGACCTGCTCTTGACCTGGGTAATTCTTGCAGACCAGTGAGTTTAACAAGGCCTGGGATCTATTAAAAGAGTGGTAGCCTGCCTTTTACTGAGTAGCACGCTGATGGTTTAAAGTAAATGTTATGGTTTGTCACAGGAACCAATTTGGTTACCGTTTGTTCTTCCTGCCCCTGCCTGCTGATATTTTTGCAAGTGTTTTCCATTCTTTAAATTCTATAAAGAAATCTGCATGCTGTTATTTTAAACTTGGGCATCTCTTTTTTTAGCGACTTATATTTTAAAACTGGGCAATGCCCCTTTGTGTACCCCTTGGTAGAACTTGAACTCATGATGCGTGAACATGAAGCCTGCTATCTTCTGAGCACAAAATAATTATTAATTCATTCTCAGATTTAACCAGATTTTAAAATCCTGTTAATACAAGCGTTGGCATGTGTTTGGCAGAAAAAAAATAATTTGAAATATATATCAATTACAAAGTAAAAGAAATAACTTTAAAATGTTTCCATTTATAGATCATCATTAATGAACTAGATGGGGGGGACTTTCATAAATTGCTTGCTTGATAGCCCCAGAAGACTAATTAAACATAAAACTGATTTTTTACTACTTTTTTCCTAATAACATTTAACTCCTTTTTAATATCAATTTGAGAGATGGAGTTGATAAAATACCAAATCTGTGGTAAAAAGAAAATATAAGTAAAATGAGTTGGTTTTCAGGTTTGCTGAAAAATACAAGCTGGTTTTGACAGAAGCACAGAGGGTGATTATACCAGGCAGTGGAGTGAGTCCCTTTTCCTTGCACAGCATTAGGGACAAAGATCCTATGTATTGTGCAAATCCTCTGAATTATGTCTTTGGGATGCTTTCTTTTTATTTCCCTTAAAACAAAGATATACAGAGCTATACACCAATGCTTCTAAATATTATTACCAGTAAGTGTTACCAATACTTCTAAGTATTAATAATGCATCTAACCAATATTTCTAAGTAGTAATAATGCTTCGAAGTATTATAAACCTGTAAGTTCATCATTGCAAAGTAGTCCCATTGTTGTGATAACTAAACCCCTAAAGAGTAGGGGGCAGGGATTAAGTAGCAGTTAAATGTTATACGATTAATATCCATAAAATATACAAATTATCAACACACGTGTCCATGTGTTAATAGATGGTATTAATAACTACCATCTATTTTATTTCAATAAAACACCTTATTTAAATAGTGCTGAAACCACTCTGTTGCACAAGTGTTTGCACCTCTACTAACATCTAAATAATTGATACTTAGGAACCGTATGTATTATTTCATCTATTCTTTACACCAACCCTTGGTAATAGGTATTATCTCCATTTTCAGAGGAAGAGCCTGAGTGTCTGAGAAGTCAAGAAACCACACCAAGGTCAGGGAGCTAGTCAAGAGGCAGACCAGGATTCCAACTGCTCTCTGTGTAACTTTGGAACTTATGCAGATGCCCCCAGCCCCCACACACCAGCACCTCTCCAAAGCAAGAACAATGAGGAAAGGGAGTGAACAGAAAGTAGAGGTTAAAACTAATTTGGTGAGTGCTGTGAAGTGTGTAAACCTGGTGATTCACAGACCTGTACCCCTGGGGATAAAAATATATGTTTATAAAAAATAAAAAATTAAATAAAAAAAATAAAAAAACTAATGTTTTAACACCTAAACTAATGTTTTTAGGCACAAAGTTTTTGCCACTCTTCATAAATTATCCTGATCAGGGATCACTGAAAAAACTCTTTACTAAGGGTTAATAAGAAAGCTTTAGCATTGTTTTATAAAGGATGCAAATTTAAAATCCATTCAGATGACATAATTTAATTGGAACTAATTAACTAGAAGCACAAACCTTTTACTGGGGAGGGCAGGGGTTGTTATTTACAGTAAGAGGGGAAAAAAGTGTGCTGTTTGGGGAAGCAGCATGATTGGTCTGGAAATCGTTCAGCAAATGTGATGAATGTACACAATTGTCAGGTTCCGTGTTACCTTCTGATAAAGCAAAACTGGATGGTTCCTGCCTGGGAAACAACATCACATCAAGGAGTACACAGTGGCATGAGAAGGGAACTAAGGAAACTACTGAGAAAATACACACAGTAAAGGAAGCTCAGTTCTCCCTAAAATGTCTTGAGAAGTCTACAACAAAGAAGAGAGGTTTTGATGGGGACATGGTTGAAGGAGCAGCTCAGGGGACAAAGAAGAAATCAAGAAACCTGGGGAGGAGTTAACAGATGTAAATAGATGTAAGCAGGAACTAGCAAGACTCACTAGACTCTATCATAATTCTCCAAAATCTCTGCACATCGGAAACACCTGAGGAGTTTTTAAAAATTCTGATACCTGGGCTTTAATCAAACAAACTAACTGAAATCTCTTGAGAGTAGGAAAGTATGAAGGAAGAAATCTGTTGAGACACTAAGGCACTTTTGGAAACCAGGAGAGCTGAGGTTAACCTGCAGAACTGAGTTAGGTGTTTCACACAAAAGCAGAAAGGAAACAAAAAAAAACATGACCTGTACAAGAACTATAGGAATATTACTGAAGCGTTCTATATTAATATTTTAAATGTAGATGTGCAGTGAATATGGATGATACATTTTTACGGATGATACATTTCACAATAAAAAAGAAAAAGAACTGAATTACCTTAATCAACTGCCATTTCCAAATGTGAACCAGTACCAGTTCTTTTTTATTTTATTCACTCCTACTTTACTGAATTTCCACCATGTCCATTCCTTTCAACAGGAGAAAATGCTATTTCTATAAAAGCAATGAAGGCAAATATCTTTCAGAATATCCATCCCAAGAATACCCTGGACAATTGAAAGGTTGTACCTAAAACCCCATCAAAGGCCAGGGAAATTAAATTGACATTATTTTTGTGATATCATGAGCATATGCTAGCTGGATCTAAAGCATTTGCATAGGACCAACCCCAAGGCCATGTTTACATGAATTATGTTTATAGTAAAGCATAACTGTTAGAAAGAAACAAATTGAAAAGATTCTAAGCATTATATCTTATGTAATATAAGAAATTATAATCATGAAACTAAGAAAGAAAATTATAACAAAGAAATACAAAATAAGGATTAAAAGACTGAGGACTAACAAGCCTATACTTCTAGCAGTACTGAAATGACAAGATAAATAATTCTTTAATAAACATTGAGCTGAAAGCTCACAACATTTATAGTAAACTTGGTACAAATGATGAATGACACATTCTCTGCAGACATAGCCAGAGTGATGAGGTTAAAATACGTAAGAAAAAGCAGCACATGGAGGCATATTTACATTTTTTAATCTGAAGAAAAACATTAATTGTGCCTAATCATTAAAGATCAAGTAGAATAATCAAGGAGGGCAAAATGAAATCCACTGCCAAATTAGATTTTACAAAACTATTATGCATTTAAAGAAAGGTGGGGAGGGCAGAGGAGGGAATGACAACCAAGTCTGTGATTTTTTTTTTTTAATTTTTATCAAAGGTCAAAGTTGTGATGATAGAAAATTTCTACCTGATGATTTTCCAAATTTTAATTGACATGAATATGAGGTAAGTATGCACGTCTGTAGGCAGAGCTCAGCTTGCATTAAGGAATATGTTAGGAGAAAGGACTGAACCACCTCTGTTTTCATATGCAATGCCATAATGATGAATTATAATATACAACAAGAATGTGTAAGCTTATTTTTAAAATAAAATATTATTCATCAGAAAATGCAAAACTAATCTCATGTCATAAATCTAAGAACATTTTAAAGGGACATGAATTAACAGGAAAAACTTGTTGAAAGACTGGATAACAGTTGAACCACTAACACATAAATATGCTAATTAGAACTAAACAATGAAATTATTAGTCTGACATCATTGTGCATTCATAAATTCTAATATTTCTAGTGATTTATTTGATTTATCCAGATAAAGAAAAAACAATAAGGAAAAGATCAAACTGAGAACAAATACATATAACCAGTTGAATTTGATATCTGTATTTTTAAGAATAAAATAATATCCAGGGGCTCCTGGGTAGTTCAGTTGGTTTAGTGCCTCCCTTTAGCTCAGGTCATGATCTCAGGTTCCTGGGATCAAGTTCTACTTGGGGGGGGGGGGGGTAGCTCAGTGGGGAGTCTTCTTGTCCCTTTGTTCCTCCCCCTGCTTGTGCTCTCTCCTTGTCTCTCTCTCTCTCTCACCCTTTCTCTCTCTCACACACACAAATAAAATATTTTAAAAAGTAAACAAGTAAAAACAAAAATAAAAATAAAATAACGTCCAATATTTGCAAGACTTATTTTTTTCTAGGAGGTCAAACACTTCAAATGTGACAATTCTTTCAAATTCTTCACTTGATCTTAGCCAAAAGACCAAGAAGTGATCTCTCTTAAGTTCTTATAAGATACATGAGTTAGAATGAATAATGCCCATTTAATAAGTAAGTGAGATACAGTGATATTAAATGACCAGCTCCAGATCACATGATAAGAGAAAACTATAGTATATAACATCTCTGAAAATACAAAAATGTGAACTGCTAACCATATATCATTAATGTAATTTCAGGCCTAAATCTAGAAAGAGATTGGGATTAGCAAATATGACACCTGGGGAACTTTTAAAATTTCTGATACTCGGGCTTCAATCAAACAAACTAATTGAGATCTCTGAGAGTAAGGAAAGTAGGAAGAAAGAAATATGGAAACACTAATAGATTAGTGATAATAAGAAAAGAGAGCATGCAAACAGGTTTACCAATATTATATATACTGCAATGTCATCATGTATAAAATAAAAAGTTTAAAAAGTGGGATCATGAAGATACATTTAAGGAAAAATTCTGAGCTGTACAGAAGAGTAACATCTTTATCTACACGTTTCAGAGTAAGTTGTGTTTTTTACAAGAATGTATAGAAAAAGCTCACATTATAGAAAAAGGTCCAGATTCAGATAGACAAATCATTCAATGTTTACTTACATGTCATTGTGTCATATATTTAACCAAACATAAACAGAAATCACAAGTTCTACCCAGTATCCATTAGAATAATCAGAGTAGGTCAATTCATCCATAAACACTGTTTTGCACTCTCCTTCCCAAATCACAAATAGGGACATCAGTACATACACATTATCTCTCACTCTCACTCTCACTATCTCCTTCTCTCTTATTAAGCAAGTAAAAAATAACTATCTATTGGTCTCATTTTCCAAAATTCAGTAAAGAAATATTGTAAGTAACTAAACCTGTCCACTGATCTAATTTAAAACTGAAGATTCCAAGGAGTAAACTCCTAGAATCACTTCCCTGACCAGAACATTTAATGATTTCTTGAGGACACAAGAATTCTGCCAATTTCCCCACTCTTCTCCAACCTTCACTGTCATTCTTCTAAATAGTTCTAAATAGTTGCAAACCACAGAATTTGTTCCTCTGTTAGCTCAGATTAACTCAAATAGCGTGTGTGTGTGCGTGCGCGCACATGTGCGTACGCACGTGTGTGTGTTATAATCCTGTTACTGGAAGACAGAATGTCTTCTGTCAGATAAAAGCATATGTGTGTGTGTTGTATATCTAAAGTGTTATAAATTATATATATGTTATGTATACATATATATAAAATGTAATATGTAATACATATGTGAAGTTTGGGGGAAGATTATTTGGTTCAGTGTAGTTCTATAAGCAAGCTAAGCTATGAAGGATAGAGAGAGAACTGTCAATGTTTTAATACAGGGAGTTAGATTCTAATTAGAGTTAAATAGGGCACATTGCTTCATTTAATCACAACATCCCCAATTATAAATCCAAATGAAAGGTGTTATTTTTATGTACTGATTATTTGGGAAGTTACATAATTGAGTTATAAATATCACTATATTTTTAAAATGTTATTTTTACTATTATCCCTGAAATGCTTTGCAGTGGATTCATATTATAAACGCATTTTTCTGGTGAGAGAATTGGCACATAAAGATGGATAACTCATCAAGGATCACACATCTGAGAACTAATTTAAATTACTGAAAATAACTTTAAAAGAATAAAAGATTATATAAACATAATAAATTAACCGAATAAAGAATGAAGGATAGGGGCGCCTGGGTGGCTCAGTGGGTTAAAGCCTCTGCTTTCGGCTCAGGTCATGATCTCAGGGTCCTGGGATCGAGCCCCACATCGGGCTCTCTGCTCAGCGGGGAGCCTGCTTCCTCCTCTCTCTCTGCCTGCCTCTCTGCCTACTTGTGATCTCTGTCAAATAAATAAATAAAATCTTTAAAAAAAAAAAAAAAAGAATGAAGGATAGATGCATAAACAGAATATTACCTTATCTATCATGACATTTCATTTTAAATAAAATCCCAAAGACTTTTAAAAGAAGTATAATGCTAAAGTTTATAGTAAAAAAAAAAAAAAAAAAAAAAACTACATATGTAAATACAGATTAGGATTCTTCTACAGAAGTACAGGAGAAGGAAGGAAATAAAGGTTTCACAGACCAGACTATTATCGCAATGAATTTGTTTAAATCCCTCCTAACCACCTTACCCTTGAGGAAAAATAAAACTAAAGATGTTTTCTAGGGTTAATGCAACTCAGCTATGTAAGTATCAATCCTGAAGGGCACGTTTGTATTCTTAGAAAAAGAGGGTCCAGGATAGTAGCTTTCTTAGAAAACATTACTATAGATATTAAATTCATCAATGAATCGTAGGAAGCTATTTCCTTCGGCTGTTCTGCCTCCTATGTGATTCTTGTCCTGGAGAATTCAATCTCCGTGCGATGGCTTCAGCATCATGAGTACAGGCATCCGAGGCAAGTACACATGTTAAAATAGGAGGGTGAATAAATACAGATATTTACAAATATAGGTTGCAGGAAAAGTGAACAAAACAGGCACGGGCTTACATTGGTCCCCTCTCTCTCTCCCCTTCCCCGCCTCTCTGGTCCCCTTCCCTTCTGCTAACAAAAGTGCTCGTATCTCTCCTATATCTAGGGGAGAAAAACATTCCCATCGCTTATGTTTTCTTTTTGTGTTATTATTCTATTTAATATCCTTATTAATATAAACAATGGTTTCTAACAATACAGCTGGCTTTTCACTCACCACCCACTCTTTAATCTCCATTAAATTGAGTGCCCACATGTAACAAACTAATGACTCTGACTCTTCCCATGATCCCAACCACCAATCATTCTTTTGACTTTTGGGTCACTTGCACATTCCTTCTTGTCCCTTGTCTTCTTGAAACTCACTCATCCTTGCTTTCACTATTCCACTTATAAATTACCTTCCACTCTTCGGCTGATCTTTACTGGTCTCTTTTTGATACTATTTACCTGACCTGCCTCTAGAATATGAACATAACCCTAAGGCAGTGATTCTCCAACCACAGTACATCCAAACACCAGGGAAGGCTTGTAAAAACACAGACTACTGGACCTCAACCCCCAGAGTTTCTGATTCAGCAGGTATGAGGTGGGTCTGATATTCAACCTTCTAACAAGTTCAAGGGTGATGCTGATGCTGGTCAGGCGACCATAACTTGAAAATTGCAGCCCTGAGGCTTAATTCTTTTTTTTTTTTTCCTCCTAAATCATCTTATTCACAATGTTCTTCTACTCTGATGATTTTAACTATTACCTCTCATAGATAACTCCTACATGACTATCTCTAATCCTCAGCTATCCAATAAACTTCATTCTCATATCTCTCAGTTCCATTTCCATTGGGCTGTTCCTCCAAACCCTTAAACTTAATAGTACAGCCTCGCTCACCATCTTTTTTCAGAAACGAGTTCTCCCTCAGGGTTTTCTCTCTCTTGTCCTGGGGGTTGAACTATCATCTTCCTAGTCATTCAGGTTCAGTACTAAAGTATCATTTCTCTTCCCCTGTCTCCCATCAAGCATTGTGTCTCTTGACCCCTATTTTTGTATGTCATGCCATTGTAAGTATTCATTACCTCACACCTGGACCTTGGTAATCACTCGTCTTCCTGCCCCAACACTCTCCCCACGTACAGACTATTGTCAGATTAATCTCGTTTAAATTCCACTTCATGAACTTTGATCGTTGTCCATTGTCAATGGCAGAGTTTCAGTTAATAATGGGCTATGAATGGATTAGTGGTGTTAGTATAGCAATGTCATGAGACGTCAGGACATCTGGCCTAGACCAGGACGGTTGGGCCTCAGAGACCCAGAGCCTGAGGCAGCCAGAGTGTTCCCTTCATCACTTTCCAACCTCACTACCACTGCCCTTTCCAGTAATTTCATGTCTTACTTACTTTTATCCCATATGTGCCTTTTCAAAATGTTCATATTCTATATGCACTATGGAGTGAGAATATTGGTGACTACTGATTCATAGAATATTCCCCAAATTCCTTGATCTGGTATTACAGACATCAGTATCTATACTAAGCTCCATGTCTCAACCAAAACCAATAATATCATTCCTAACTATACCTATTCCTACACCATGCCATTGTTCCTAGCCATGAAACTTTGCTGACTGACTCTTATTCTACAGGTTGAATTTAACTCTATTATCTGATTATTGAAATATACTCCTTTCTTCAAGTTCCAACTCAAGACAATCTCCTTCAGCAACAGTACATTCCAAAGTTTAGTGATCACCTACTGTTTTCTGAGGTTGGTTCTGATGAGGAATCAGAAAAGAAAACAGGGTTCCAGACTGCCCATAATCCCTAAGTATCTTGCCTTCCTCTGTACGCATGTGATAATTACTACACATCTAGTTTAGCTATGTTGTAATGTTCATCTTCTTGCCATTATACTCAAACATTTATCAGGCATCTATCAAAAGAAAAACATCTCCAATGAACAAATAGTTTTGGCATTTCTATTATGTGTCAGGTACTCTGCCACATGCCAAGGATAGAAAAAAAAAAGTAAAGAAAGCTAAGAATTTAGTGGTCAAAGGCAAAAAAAAAGAAAGAAACTTTTAAAACTATGTGAAAAGTGCTATAATAAGGGCTCCAGGAAAAGAGCAACCATCCCCGTGTTTCTTCTCTGAGAAAGAAACATATAAGCAATCAGAATAGTATTGGCCCATGTTTGTATACCAGAGAAATAGTATAATGTCTGGGTTGGGTTCAACCCTAAAAGTTGTGTGTAGTTTGAGCAGAATGAGAAGGAGTGTGTGTGTGTGTGTGTGTGTGTGTGTGTGTGTGTGTGTGTGTGTGTTTGGGAGGAGGAAGAGGTGATAGTTGTTGGCAGAAAACAAGCCAGATACTAAAGAAGCAGATGTCTTATGGAAATTTTGGACTTTTCTTAAAAGCCATGAGTGGTTACTGAAAAGCTTAAAGCAGCAGGATGACACTGGATATGACTTCTGGAAAAAATAGCACTGTGTGCAGCATGGAAAATGGGTTGGAGGAAGAAAAACTCAGAGAATTAAGATAAATTAGGAGGCTGTTGCCAAAATCCAGGTGAGAGATAGTGACCGCTTGATCCCAGTGATGACATAAAGATGGAGAAAAGTGAAAATATTTGGGAGGTATTAGGGAAATACCATGAGACATGATGTTTGAACATATGTGTATTTGAGATACAATAGGGGGGAAAGTTAAGGCAACGCACAAAGCACAGAACTGGCCTTCATCAGGACTGATTGGGACTGAAAAAGAGAGGGTGGACCCAGAGAACAGCACAGATGGGGCAGCAGGAAACTCAAAGCTTATATTCCAGTCACAATTGGAGCGATCCCTCTGGAGAGGGAGTGCAGTCGGGAAGATGTGAGGACAGTCTGAGAAGGATTGATGGGCTATTGTGAAGGGAGAGAGAGAGAATGAGAAGGAGAGAACAAGAAGCCTGAGTACAAGGTGAGGCCGTCTTCGTCCGCAGTGCTCAGCAGACCTGGTTGGAACCACAAAGGAGGGCACTGGGCTAAGGACTCTGGTACAAGAGGCGGAGAACACCACCCTTATCATAAACCACCCCCGCACCTAGTTCTGAAAACTGATGTATCCATTAGTGATAACTTTTACGTTAAAGGGAGAAAGTGTACCACATTGTATGAAATAGGAAAAGATCCAAGAACATATATTGTGAAGGAAGGTGAGAAGGGGAGAGTTTATATTATAAAGGAAAATGTCAACTTAAAATGACAACAACAGGAGCGCCTGGGTGCCTCAGTGGGTTAAGCCTCTGCCTTAGGCTCAGGTCATGGTCTCATGGTCCCGGGACCGAGTTCCGCATGGGACTTCTCATTCTCTCTCTGCTGAGCAGAGAGCCTGCTTCCCCTCTCTCTCTGCCTGCCTCTCTGCCTACTTGTGATCTCTGTCAGATAAATAAATAAAAATAAAACAACAACAACAATGGGAGTTTGGTGAATGTGAAGTTACGCTGGTGGTTTTGACCAGAGTAGTTTCAAGTGAGGCTGATACTGATGGATGACAGACAACATGAGAGGGGGTGTGAAGGAGTCTCCGAGAGTCATATTAATAATGTATTAGATAAAAGCGCAAATTCTGGAGGCTGGCTGCCTAGATTCAAATTTTGACTTGGCCTTTTCCAACTGTTTGAACCAGTGCTGTTTGAACAGCACCAGCATGAGGACTCTATGAGGGGAGTTATGTGAAGCACCTGGAACGTGACACCAGGCACACTAAGCCATCTCCCATCCCTCCACAGTCCTGGCACCGACGACAGAGCATGTGCAGAGGATGTCAGAAAACACCGTAGTGATGAATGTTGAATCATTCACTTTATTTCATGGAAATCCAGGAACAAATATGGCCCTCTAGCAACACTCACTGTAAGCCTAATTTCCCGTTTACTTGAACAATATTTTCACGTTAGCCTCACAACACTTCACTGAGGTTTACTAATAAGACAGTTTAATTAGTTTACGTATCCAAGAAACCAAAAACTTAGAAGGTCCTTCTAGGATCCTGATGCCATGTTTCAACTGTAAGATAAGGACAAGATTTCCATGGTAATTTATTTAAATTGTAATTAATCTGTAAAGGGTATCAAGTTTAGGTTATATTAAAATATTTTCATCTGTAAGTTTACCCAAAAAAGTAACCAAAATAAAAGGGGTGATCACCTTAATAACAAAAAGCTCAACAGTGTGAGAACTTTGGGTCACCTTCTCTTGGCCCTCTCTTTCTGGTCACAGCATGGCTTCCACAGCTTCTATAACAAAAACTTACACAACAGATTCAAGCAGGAGAGAAGAAGGGATTCTTCCATGGCTCTTCTAATTGGGGTAGAAATTTTTTTTCTGAGAACCCCTGAGCACACTTAGCCTTACATCTCATCAACCTAAAGGGGAACGTAATCACCATTAGACCAGCCACTACAAAAAGGGAATGGGTTTATTGTAATGGTTTAAACCAAATCTACCACACAGATCTACCTCACAGAGCCAGCATACTTTCTTTGAATAAACTGTGGTGTGATGTGGCCTAAACAAAATTCATGATATCCTTAGAGCCAGGAAGAGGCTAGGAAAACGGAAGCATTTAGGGACTCCTGGGTGGCTCAGTTAAGCATCCAACTCTTGGTTTCAACTCATGTCATGATCTCAGGGGTGTGCGATCAAGCCTGGAGCCAAGGTTTGCCTTCAGTGTGGAGTCTGCTAGAGATTCTCTCTCCTTCTCCCTCTGCCCCTCCCCCACTCTCGTGTGTGTGTGTGTGTGTGTGTGTGTGTGTGTGTGTGTGTGTATACGCATACTTTCTCTCCCTATGTCTCTCTCTCAAATAAATAAATAAAATCTTTAGGAAAACAATAGCATTTAACATGTAATTGTTGAGGGACATAAATATCATGTGCCAAACTCTAAGATAAGTACTAAGGTTCGACAACAAGCAAAATACCATCCTCATCCTTAATTTCCAAGATCAGAATAATCTCATATTTTCTATTCTAATAGAGATATCTGTGACACCAAATAATCATAGAAGTTAAATTAATATTTTCACAAATTGGACATTATTTAAAATTTGTTTTTGGATTTTGTTTTTTTTTTAATTTTGGATTTTATTTAAACAAATAAAATGGACATTGTTTAAAAATTATAAGTGGCACATGCCAGTCACATAATTATTTTTGCCTTTGCTGCTCTTTAACTTATTAATTAAAACTATGATGTTTTCTTAAATCTTTCAGTATAAGATCAAACAGTAAAAAGAAAAAAAATTCTAAACTATTTGACATTAGACGTAGACTATACAATAAAAACAAGTAAAACAAGTAATTTTCTTTATATTCACAAGAAAGTTTCAGATAATTTTATAACATTTTATTGTTACTATAGATTAATCTTATCTTTCTCCTCTACAAGTCTAAGGAATCCTCAGAGTCAAGGTTTATCTTTTATCTTTGATTTGCCAGCATGTGGTATGGTATTCATTCCATTGTGATTCTTGAATGAAGGATTAAATTAATGCATATCCTTTCAAATCATCTATTTACTTTTTGTCTTTTTTTCCCTGATATATTTTTGGTGACTTTTTTTTTTTAAGTCATTTCACTATTAGCTCCCAGTTTCAGATCATAGATTATGCATTTCATTTAGGAGTGATAGAAGTAGAACCAGAGGACACCCACACACAGACACACACATATTTATAGACACACAAAGTAGGCATGACTTGGCCCTTTTAAAAGACAGCAGTGTTTTCTTGAACTTTTGTTTTGGGCCAAGTAGCGCTTCTTATATTTTGAATAAGATGAAAATATTTAATATTTTGGATGAAATAATAAACATCTCTCCCAAACCTCTCTTTCTGTGTCTCCTCTACTGTGACTCTTAACTTTAAAACTTAAACGTGTGACAATCATGTCACCTCCCTAAATTGTATTCTTACAACAGAAAGCACACATCATCTCAAATTGATGTTTCCATCTCAACTGACTCATTTGGCAGGAGTAACAGCTATAATTTGCCAACAGGTTGCCTTAGTGAAGCATGGGCTGGGCTGACAGCACAGGACCTTTCATCGGCTGTAATCTACAACACATGCGTATTACAGAGTGCCAGGTGTAGATCAGTGGGTGTCATAGTGAAAAACAAGAAGAGGAAATCTTCCCTGCTTCTCAGGTCTTGTCGTAACCTCAAAAGCACGATGATGCATACTATTTACATTTTAGTGGAAAGGTTATGAAGGTCAGGCCAGACTTGAAAATGCATTTGTTGCTCGGACCAAATGAGTCACTGAAATAGGAACATTAATTTATGTAAGTAGATATGTCTCAACCTCACGCTGAAAAAGTGCTACTAAAAAATCTTCAGAAGGCATGGCTGTGTAAATACTTCATCTAGCCTGATAATTAGGAATATATATGAAAACTCTACTTACCCAAGATATTTTAAAGCACATTTTATTCAGAGCAAATCAATTTCCAAGCAAGAAAGTCAGTGATTGCAAGAGAAATCCGGTATACCTTGGGCTTCAGATTTAGGTTAATCCCTATCTTTCTCCTCTTCCTATGCATATCACAAGATGCATGAAGTTTAAAGAGGTCTAAAGACTGTTTGCGTCACGTAACTAATCTTCTCAAGAACGAGTATTAGCCTTTTTATTCTCATGTACCAAACTAAATTTCAAAATGTCATTATCATCATCCTTCTCGAGAAGAATTCATTCTGTTGCCTACTATATGTTGTACCCATCCCCCACTTCCAAGACCCAACAGCAGTCCCTACTTCTCTCTCTTACATAGGCCTCTGTCAACCCACCATGCTCTTGTTTACCCATTTCCGAACCTTCACTTACCAAAGTTACATGCTATGCGCTCCTCTGTCTCTAGAACCTGCCTATCCAAACTCTCTACCAGTTTTTCAAGGCTCAATTCAAAGCCTATTTAGCTCACAAAACCCTTCTAAATTAATATTAAAATTATTGTATATAATATTAGATCACTAACATTAAAATCAAAATAATACTCAAATTATCTTTATGGTTTCCCGTTGTTTTTTAATATTCAATTAAAATATCCCTTGAACCAAATTCCACATCTAGGTTCTAGAATAAGAAGGTGTCAACAAAATGAGGGTTTAGAATATTGGTAAGAGTCATGGTACACAGGGAAAATTCTGTCAGTTGCATTCAAAGTCATTATAATATTGGAGTTAATATGGTCCTTAAAGGGTCATCAGCAGAATCAACGATCAGCTGAGTAGGATATGTACAGGAACATGCTAACATGTTTAAACAAATACATGCTTACAGTTTCATGGTTTTTTTTAAGAGTTTATTTATTTATTTGAAAGAGAGAGAGGGCGCCTGGGTGGCTCAGTGGGTTAAGCCGCTGCCTTCGGCTCAGGTCATGATCTCAGGGTCCTGGGATCGAGTCCCGCATCGGGCTCTCTGCTCAGCAGGGAGCCTGCTTCCCTTCCTCTCTCTCTGCCTGCCTCTCCGTCTACTTGTGATTTCTCTCTGTCAAATAAATAAATAAAATCTTTAAAAAAAAAAAAAGACTCAATCCTAGGACACTGGGACCATGACCTGAGCTGAAGGCAGATGTGTAACTATCTGAGCCACCCACGGCCCATGTTTACAGATTCTACTTCTCTACTGTCTAATGACATAATGAGAGGTGTGGCTCTTAGCATGGTAATTGTGCTTCCTTTCAGAGAGTTAACAATAGTTTATGTTTATCAGATAGTTAATATGAATGAGGCAACGTGAGGTATTTCACATGCTTGCTTTCACTGAACCCTCACACCAAGTGCATGAACAAAGCACTGTCATCATCTTCATTTTACAGGTGAGAGGTAGCTTTGCTTACCAAGGACACACAGGAAGGAGTGGAGTTGAGATTGAGATCACATTCTGCCTGAGGCCTTAACCACAGCACCCTATTCTTTCTCATCCTTAATATTCTTTCTGCAATTGCTTGTCCCTGGTTCATCCTTTCTAAATTAACAATTCAGTTTTGAAAGTCCTAGAATAGGTAAGTCCCTAATCAAATTATTATCTTCTGTAATCTTATTTCAAAACTGTAGGGACTAAAAAACCAGATTGTATTCAAAGGTTAATTATGATGTATGCTAAGTGGTCTTCTATGGAAATATTCCTGCTCTCATGTCAGCCCTCAACAGCATCATTCCGACCCCCAAGGGACCCACCATGGCATACCCCTGAGCAAAGTGCTCGAGATATTTGTATAAAATTTGAGCCTTTCACATGCCAGGAACACATGATAAATGGTCAGAAGACTCTTTATTTGTGAGGTGCTTCATAGATGAGGGAGCATTTGTAGTCATTGCTTTGATCTTCATAGTAAGAAGATCTCTCGGAATTTGAGAGAGATCTAAGCAATGCCCTTTTTTAAAATTCTTCAGCTTGTAAAAATAAATAAACCCCAAGCAAAGTTATAAAAATTAAGATGTATTCTAAACATCCAATAGCATGAATTTCCACTTTTGACATGCACGTTTACAACACCAAAATATAATTGTGCTATTTGTAAAACAACTCATAAATTTAGAATATATATTCACAGTGCACTACAGATGATATGGTTTAGAAATGGGACACATGTTTGAAAATTGTAGGATTAATAATGTATTCTGTAGTAGACTGCCACCTGTCCCCTAAAATCTGTTTTTCCCTGATAGATATAACTGATGGAATTGTAGCTAAAGGAGCCTTTTGCTATGGTCTGTGTGTTTCTATCCTCCCCAAATTCATATGTTGAAAACCTAGTGCCCAAAGATGCAAGTATTAGGAGGTGGGACTTTAGAGAGGTGATTAGGTCATGAAGGCAGAGCCCTCATGAAGGACATGAATTCAGATAAAAAGTAGGTAGGAGCTCAGGAACAAAGATTCTAGAAGGGGATGTGGCCCCAAGAATGATCCGAATGGGGGAAAAAATGAAAAGACATTTAAAGAAATCAATCAAGTTACAAGGGAGTTCTCAGATGAGCTCAGATTTCAAAAGGACATATGTAAAAGCTGGAACTAAGAGCACTAAAGCAAAGATAAATGGGGGGAAAAGGAGGTCTTAAACCTGAATGCACTGAGGCTTAGAAGGAATTCCAGTCATCAATAGGGTTTTTTAAACTGATAACAGGGAAACCCCCCAAAAGGAAGTGAAATGTTTATAAAAGAACTGTAGAGAGACAAAAGACTTACCCAACACCTATTTAGCCTCCATCTTCTCTAGTAAGGGGAGGATAGTCTGGAAAACATTCCTTAAAGAGGGAAGTATGTTTTGTAACTAGTGGTTCTTAGTCCTCCTCTTGTTCCTGAGAAGCACCAACATCTACATGGATGTAATATACACTATAATCCTTCCTGTTTTATTATGTTCCTCATTAATGATCTGATGCACATGTACCCCCCCCTTGAGTAAAACCCACTCGTGTGACCAGTCCAAAGTTGCTTCATCTCTGAGAGCATAAATGCTGATAGCCTATTTTCATCTATACGACCAATAGCCAACTGTTTGTGTGAACACAGACTTCCTTTTTCCAAGTTCCTTTGTCCTACAATATGTACTTTGAATTTTTCAGACCCCCCCAAAACTTAACTTCATGTTTGACTCGTGGCCTCCTCTCCCAGTTTTATTCTATACCATCCCTGGACTCTGTAATTCCTCACCTCCACAATGCTCTCCTGTCTAAAATTCTAACATTGGATCCATTCAACCTTATACCTTGTCCATTTCTATAATGAAGTGATTGAGCATGGTTGAGAAAAAAATCAAAACAACCTACAGATAGACATCATCATAATTTTGTGGCTTTAAATCTTAAAAAGAACTTTGAATATTGAATAGCAACCATTTTTTACATGTCTTTGGTCAGTTCCCTCCTCTCTTTCTAGTATTTCCAAATTTCATGACTGTCTTGAAAACCTCTTTCATACATTTACCCCCTTTGTATCCAGGACACAGCCCCTATATCACAGAGGAAAAAGAAGTCAGGAGCAATATACACCTTCAATTTACTGGCCTGCTACCCACAGAGTGAACTACCCTCCGAGCCATCTGTACATCAGTGTTTTTCCTCTTGTCTAGGCCTGCCTTCTCATGAGACTTACGTCTCATCTCTATTGTGATAAATAGCTGCACAATGGCCTCCAGTGGTATGGATTTCCCATATTCACACCCTCTCACGATGATTCTGGGTGTGGCCATGTGACAAGTTGTGGTCAATGGGACAATAGTAAATGATGGTGGAAACGAAGCTTTGGAAAGAACTTGTGCATTGAAGTTTGCCTTTTCTCATTGGTCTTGGGAAGCTAGGACAATTACTATGTGAATAATCCTCAAGGTGACCTACAGGATGGTGAAAGACACATGACCTGGTCATTGCCTCAGCTGATACTGAACTAACTGCCAGAGCTAAGAGACCATCCTATGCCATTCAACCCAAGCCAGCCACCAGTTGACCTCAGAGATTACCTCAGCCAGCCCAGACCAAAAGCACTGCCTAGCCAACACATAGATTTGTGAGAAATTTAAAAAAGAAAGAGAGAAAGAAAGAAAGAAAGAAAGAAAGAAAGAAAGAAAGAAAGGAAGGAAGGAAGGAAGGAAGGAAGGAGGGAAGGAAAGGAAGGAAGGAGGGCGAACCCTGTGTTGATTTAAGCCATAAAGCTTTGGGGTAATTTGTTATGCAGCAAAAGCTAACTGATACTTGCTCCACCAAGTGTACATTCTTATTACTGCACTTTCCACCTTCCTCACTGGCTCCTTTTCCTCACAAATAAACACACTGAGGTTCCCTCCATCTTAAAACACCACCTTTGCTCTCATGTGCCAGATACTTCTTAACCAAACGTTTTCCAGAGAGCTCTGTATGTTCCTTACTTGCTGTTCAAATCTTGACACTGCAATCTGATTTTTGCTGTCACTATTCCATCAAAATTGCTTTTAAGTTTACAATGAACTTGCTAATTCCAATGAACACTCTTAAGTGTTTATTTTACTTGACCCTCTCTTTTGCATATGTATGTTTGCAATATTAGAGCATGTGTTTAATTATAACCTCACCCCCTTGTTCTCCTGAAATCTCCTAGTCAGACTTTAAGACTCAATTCAAGTGTCATCATTAACCCGTTTTTTAGTATCTTCACAGAACATACAAGAGTCCTTCTACTGGTCTCATGTTATTTTCATACCTCTACATTTACTCATCAGTCTTATATTAGATTTTTGGTCCTTACAGCATAGCATCTAGCATGTAGAAGAAAGTCAATACGTGGTAGGTTTTTTGCTTAGTTTCTTTAACAATCAAAATTCAACATCTCCCCAGGAGAAGTGAGAAAAATAAAATTTAACAGAGATAAATATAAGGTCCTCGGTTTCATTCAAAAATATCAATTTCCAAGCATATTCTTTTATACTTTTATTTTAGAGATAGCTTATGTGAACAAAAACTATAGAGATTATGTGGCTTTGAGCTCCACTTTATCCAAAAATCTGTCAATAGATTTTTTTTTTGTAAGTAGTAAAAGCTTAGGCTCATATAATTGAACCATAGTACTCCCATTCAGGAGAGCTTATCCTACACTGTAAAATCACATATGTTCACTTTCTGAAAGCCACCTTTTCAGAGAGATGTCAACAGAGAGAAGTCTGAGCACTATGCAATGTGGGGGGAAAAGAGACAAACAGAGTATTGGCCTTGGTGAAGAGAAGACTAAATGGAGGCATGATGGCAGTTTTTAAAACATGGAGACCAGAGTGCCTGGTACTACAAAGAACAGAATTAGGATCCGGAAGAACACACAGAAAGGAAAATGTCCTTCAAAGGAAAGAAAAATTATTTACCAATTAAAAATAGCTCAAGAATCAAATGGGCTGCCTCACAATGAAGGGAGCCTTCACTCATCAGATAAGTGTCCAGGGAAGGCTGGCTAGCCATCTGTCGGCTTCTGTGATCCCTTCTAGATGGTTTTTCACATTTGAAAGATCTTGCTGGCTTACCATCCTGCCATTTAACTGTGTCATGCAACACCTCATTTACAGGAGGGTTCTGTTGGTGGCATTGCTGTTCTTGCACGTTTTCTATTCCTCTGACTTATTTTACCTCCTGTAGAGCAGCACGAAATCTATTTGTCTAGCACTCACTGGAGCCTCACTGTGATATCTCTCTGGAACATTCTCCCCGGAGATGTTTTGAAGTTGTGCCAACTGCAGCTGTAGTCATCACTGTCACTTCCTTTTAGTGTTTTCATTCTATCTCTGCTCTTGGAACACTCCCAGCAGAGGCAAAGGCAGCTTCTTTTATAAACAAGATCAACACCATACTCCCTCTTGATCCAACACAACAAAACAAGAAGCAGCTATAACTCCGAAGCTACTGTTTGCAATATCCCTGTGCTTGCCAACAACACCCGAGATGCACCCTAACTTCAGTAGACCAATGGTTCTGTTCTTCGAATAACAGTCCTCCATTCCCAGCTGCGTCCCAGGATTCAGGGAGGAGGTGGGAGGCATGAGAGTAATAGCATTTGGACCCAGGTGGAGTCCACATTACATTATAATTTCCATAGCTCCTTCCCAGATCGAAAAGAGCGACAGTGAAACTAGCTTAGAGGTGAAAGCATTCATTAGACTAAGGATAAGCAAGCAGCCAAACGGATTGATTTTAGTTTCACTTCCTTTCTGTGGGATCCTACCCACTCCCTGAGGAAGGACTAATACTCCATGAAATGAAAAGACACTGTATCATCCTTGTAGATGTCTGAAATAATGATACGTGTGTGTATGCGTGTGTGTGTGCCTATGACTGAAGCATGATAAATGGCAAGAAAGACTTTCTGTGCACAATGAATTGTAATGATGATACGCTAGCGAAGATGTCATTTGTTCTCCTTCTACATTTCTTTGTGACCTTTCAGGAAACCGTAGACAAATCAGTTCTTGAGGTTCTACTCTAAGTGTCCACAATGTTATTTTAGGTCTCCTGCCAAGTGTGCTAAGTGTCTCGTGGCTTCTTAAATATCAGAAGTTATACCAGGACAACATAGTGTAGTCAAGGAATGTAAGAGTAAACATGCAGAAGGGACATTTACGTTTGAGCTTGAAACGTACCAATTGTAATAACCTTGAAGTTAGGAACCATACCCATTCATCTTTAGATAGTCCAAGCCTCGACACAGCATAGGTCCTCAAGATTGTTTTCTAGAATGTGTATTTATTCAGTTCAAAAAGTTCTTATCTCCACTGCGACAAGAACAGGGAATTTCTAATTCCTTTAGATGGAATTCATAGTTCCCAGAGATTTTTAAGTGTTTTGTTTTTAAACCCACAGTTCTGCTAAATGAGGCCATTGGTGATTCAGAGCAGAGATGGAAGTCATCAAATATGCCAGAAATAATATTTAAGCCGTAAGCAGTTATTTAAAGGATCTTCAAATTGTGCAGCTGTGAAGTCTGGACTGTGCTCTTTAAGAACTGTGAGAGTCTGGGTATTAGAAAGCTATTTGGAGTCATCACTGAGGATAAGAGGGCAAGCCTTCTTCCTACAAATCACTCACAAGCAAGCAATTGGTATAGAACTTGTTGAAATTGTCTTCTAGAAACAATTAAGCAAAGAAGCACATGAATAGAGGCCTCTTTCCAACAGAAGAAATCCTCTTCCCTGCTGGTGCTATTGATCCAAGGAACTTAGAACATACAGAAACACTGATTTGAGCCTCATTTCAGGTTAGCTATAACATAGCAAGAAATGCCTAGTGGGTCGTGGGACAGTCTATCATGACACCCAATCACATCTTAACACGCCCTGTATGTTTCAAAGTGTAGCAGCCTTCTTCTGGATGTGCCAGAGATCACCCTCATCCCTACTCATCAAGCTCCTACAATGTGTGGGCAGCAGATACTGCCCCTCTTGGTTTGTTTGATCACTCATTCTTCCTTTGTGCAATAAATATTCACTGAGAGTCTGCCAGAGTAAGGCACTATACCCAGGGCAAATTCAACAATTTGGTCTGAAACAAAACAACAACAAAAAAGATTCCTGCCCTTAAAAAGCTACCATTAAAAAAAAAAAAAAAAAAAAGCAGCTACCATTTGGTCAGAAGAGATAAGCACTGAACCAAATAGTCAGCAATTAGTTATTTATTTTTAGGCACATGGATTCTCTAAAGGAAAAATGAGAGCTAAAACCCCAAAGTGCTGACCTTATTTGGGGGATCTGTAAGGGCTTTTCTGAAGAAATAATGTTTTGCCTGAGATCTGAAGTAGGACAGTAATTCAGAATTTATTTCTGCTGTTGAGTCCGAGTTAAAACAAAGGAGGACTTGTTCTGAGTTCCTTTTTTAAGATTTAAATTTCCAAGTTAGTGAAGAATGTTCTATATTTCTTCCTAATTCTTCCTTTTATGATTTTGACTGGGACTCCCCCCTTCCTTTTTTTTTTTTTTTTTTGTTCTCTTCTTCCCATGATGGCAGGAAGATAAAAAAGCAAAAAGAGGAATAAGGACAGAGAATGATTTCAACTTTACTTTTTAAATCTATGAACTAATAATTGCATCTTAATATAGCTGCTAAACATGTAAAACATGGTAGTTTTAGCAGAAAGGATAGAATCATCATTCAAAGGCTGGCAGATTCCCCAGAGAGTTGGTGTGTAATAACCAGAGGACAATTCCAGCAAGAGCCTAAGCTAGGCTACAGATGAGCGTGGGCCTGTGTGTGACCTGGTGGGTTTCCAGAACAGAAGAACATAGCAGATGATTCCAGGTTTCACATGAGACCATCTCTGGGGATGACCAGAAATAACCAAGTGCAGTTTGGAGGAGGGCTTCAGGTCATTGTGCAACACACAGGGAAAACAATATGAATTTGGGGGAGATTAGCACAAAGGGGCCCCCATGTACCCACAGTCAGATGTGGTGTACAGCCTCTTGGGTTACAACAATCCAGTGACAAACTGACTATAGCACACAGGTCAGGAATTCAGAATCATATTCAGACTTGAGTTGCCCTGTGAGGTAGAGCAAGTTCATTAATTTCTCCAGATCTAAGTTTGCTCATCTGTAAAATGGGGATGATAATAATTATGAGTCACAAGGTTGATGCAGGAACTAGTGAAATTATACATATGGTTAAGAACCTAAAGCTTAAACTTACATAATATTACGTCAATTATATCTCACTTAAAAAAAAAAAAAGCCCAAAGCAATATCTGGCACTCGAATTGTATTTGTTATTACTATTAGCATTATTTTTTTTATTACTACCAATTTAGCCAAGTTTTGCTGGACTTTTTTTTAAAGACTTTATTCATTTTTTTTACAGAGATCACAAGCAGGCAGAGAGGCAGGCAGAGAGACAGTGGGGCTGGGGGTGGGGGGGAAGCAGGCTTCCCTCTGAGCAGAGAACCTGATGTGGGGCTCAATCCCCGGACCCTGAGATGATGACCTGAGCCAAAGGGAGAGGCTTAATCCACTGAGCCACCCAAGTGCCCCTTGTTGGATTTCTTAAACTATAAAACAAAATGAAACAAAATAAAATTTTTGAGTCTTGTACTCAGAATCTCCTACTGCCTTACTATTTTCACAAAATCACCAGTTTCCATCTAAATTGCAAATATCATTATGTCACTTTCCTGCCCCAAATTCATCAAGGTTTCCTATCACTTCCTGCTCTGCTTGGCACAAAAGGCCCTTTTAATGCCAATTTCAATGTTCTTGCCTATCACTCTCTTCCATACAATCTATATTCCAGCTGTGTCGGCAAATTCACAATTTCCCAAATGAACTCTATAGTTTCAAACTCCATGCTTTGGCATACGCTACTACGGCTGCCTGTAAGTCTTCTTTTTACTCTACTCCCCCAGAATGCTGCAGCCCAGTGAGGAAAATTTTCATTGCTCCATCAATGGTGTGCCCACCCACCATACCCTCTGCATAGCCCTCACTGACATTTCTAAGCACAGTTAATTACTGACCCCTTAGCATTTTGAAAATACTAGAACCTACTTCAACAATATTTTAGTCTTTTCTATATATGTCCATCATCCCCACTAGACTGTGAGATTCTGGAATATGGAGAAGCTAACATCGGTGTTTAATATATATTTTCTAAAATAAGCACTGGGGCACCTGGGTGGCTCAGTGGGTTAAAGCCTCTGCTTTCGGTTCAGGTCATGATCCCAGGGTCCTGGGATCGAGCCCCACATTGGGCTCTCTGCTCAGCAGGGAGCCTGCTTCCTCTTCTCTCTCTGTCTGCCTCTCTGCCTACTTGTGTTCTCTGTCGGTCAAATAAATAAATAAATCTTTAAAAAATTAAAAAATAAAAAAAATTAAAAAATAAAATAAAATAAGCACTTAATTTCCTGTGTATAGTGATCTTCAATGTCATCTTATTTGAAATTTCCATGTAAGCCCTACAACCGCAGCTACCTTCAAGACTATGAAATAATCCTGTTTGAATTCTTTCTGGGCTTGAATATTACGATTTTTCTCAATCAAGATTCTGGAACATTCCTCTCATTTTAAAGAATGCTGGATTGTGACAATTTACAAAACTAAGACAGACAAAAGAGGTTTCACTTTCAAGAATTAGATCCTAGTTCAAGTATAACTTGCACTTTATAAAGTGCAAAGGAATATACAAAGATATTTATCACTCATCATCTTAGGTAAGTAAAGGGTTAGGCTCATGGTGTTTGGGAGCATAGCCCCTTTAGGTCACAAGCCAGAAGCGGACCCTTGGAGTTCAATTGCTGGAGGCCACCAGTTCCAGGACTTCCCAAATGGAGTGAAACTCTCCACATCTCAGGTGTGGTGCATTTCAACCCTGCATTTCTCATTCATTCAGCAAAAAAAAATTTTTTTAAAGATTATTTATTTATTTATCTGAGAGAGCGAGAGCACAAGCAGGGAGAGGAGCAGGCAGAGGGAGAAGCAGACCCCCTGATGAGCAGGGAGCCCAATGCAGGGCTCCCTCACAGGACCCCAAGATCATGATCTGAGCTGAAAGCAGATGCTTAATTGACTGAGCCACCCAGGAGCCCCTCATTCAGCAAATATTAATGGGGCATTTTCTCTGCTCCAGTTCATTTGTAGGCACTGCAAATACTGCAGTAAACAAAACTTTTGTTTATTTGTTTTTTTGTTTACAAAAACAGAAAGCTTTTACGTTTTTTTATAAAGACAAAACTTTTATAAAAATCCAAAGCTTTTACTTGGGTAATTTTATGCTAAGGGGAAACATTGTGACTTGGTGCATAATCTCCTCATAAGACAATTTCTTTTCTCATACCAAAAATAGGTCATTCTACGGATTGTAATAAATGATCCTTCTTATCTCAACCATCTAGTTCTAGCACAGTAAGATCATAATAAACTAGCTCTTAAGAAATCGCCACCTTATAGGATGGGAAAGCAAGTGAGCTGAAAAATGTTGGCCGAAATCCTGATTTCAGAACCACCTAGATCTTTCCTAAGTTAACGAAGTTTGATATCATATTCTTCCTTATCTCTTTTTATGATTTATTTACATTCAAGCTTGAAAGGAGAAATGCATTGCAACTCCAGCCACATGCTTATATTAAAAGGGGGTTATTATCCTAAAAAGTTAAACTTTTAGCTAGCCATCAATAACAATATGATTTTTTTCATGAACTTACTTTGGTTATAAATATGTTTTTGCTGTTGGTGGTGGTTTTTTCTTTTTTTCTTTTTTTTTTAGAGAGAGAGAATGAGAAAGAGCAGGCTTGCCAACAGGGTCAGGGGAGGAGTAGCAGAAGAAGAGGTAGAGAGAAACCTAAACGAACACCACAGCCAGGGCAGACCCTGACAAAGGACTCAATCTCACAACCCTGATATCATGACCTGAGCCCAAAATCAAGAGTCAGACTGTCAACCAACTGAGCCACCAGGGTGCCCTTGGTCCTAAATATATTCTGTTCCTCAGAGTGAAGACGCTTTAAGTAGTAGTTTAAGATAACATTTGCTTTTTAAATTACAGCTGCTGTAAACTTTCTGATTTTTAGGGGCACCTTGGTGGCTGCATCTGCCTTCAGCTCAGGTCATGATACCAGGGTTCTAGGATCAAGCCCTACCTGAGGCCAAACCCCGAATCCGTCTCCCTGCTCAGCCGGAAGCCCGCTTCTCCCTTTCCCTGTGCCACTCTGCCTTGCTCTTGCACTTGCTCTCTCTCTCTCTTTCTCTTTCTCTCAAATAAATAAAATCTTAAAAAAAGAGAGAGAAAGAAATAGATGTTTCACAGTTCATTGGTTAGCCAGCTACTTATACATTTAAACTAGGTTATCAGGAGCTCCTGGGTGGCTCAGTGGTTAAGCAGCTGCCTTTGGAACAGGTCATGATCCCAGGATCCTGTCATTAAGGCCTGCATTGGGCATCCTGTTCAACAGGAAGCGTGCTTCTCCCTCTCCCACATCCCCTGCTTGTGTTTCCTCTCTTGCTGTCTCTCTCTCTCTGTCAAATAAACAAATAAAATCTTTAAAAAAATAAAAATAAAACTTCTGCTTTTTAGTTTCATTGTTTCAACATTCTGATTTTTAAATGATACTCTAACATTAAAGTTTTTGTCATCTTTTTTTCAGTTACAATAATTCTGAGCTTTTATATTTTCAATAGTATGTTATAAAAAATTCACCTATGGGGCGCCTGGGTGGCTCAGTGGGTTAAGCCACTGCCTTCGGCTCAGGTCATGATCTCAGAGTCCTGGGATCGAGTCCCGCATCGGGCTCTCTGCTCAGCAGGGAGCCTGCTTCCTCCTCTCTCTCTCTCTACTTGCTTCTCTGCCTACTTGTGATCTCTCTCTGTCAAACAAATAAATAAAATCTTTAAAAAAAAAAAAAATGAGAGAGTCCTTCCACTTCTCCCCACTCTCTCCCTTATAAAAAATTCACCTATGACATGAAAACATGAACTTTGTAAAAAACCATTTACAATAAAGATTCAAGGTGAATTGATGAGGAATTGAATTATGATTATAGGAAATATATATAAAATACTTAACTATTTTCTGTAAAAAAATAAAGTACACAATATTATCAAGATATAACAGCACAGTGCCGAAATTTATTTTTGTTGCTACTCGTCTTTTCCCACAGAGTTTAACATAGGAGTATTTAAAATTCCAAGGGCATCTATCATAGTTTTGTTTCATAATAGCAACAGTTATAACATGCTGTCACAGAAATAATAACATCCTTAGCTCAAATAATTTTACACATTTAGGAGAAGCAATAGAGCAATTTATCAAGCATGTGAAAGAAGCATTTTACTCTTTCCTTATATGAGATCTGTTTGGTTTTATCCCAATTTAATTACTATGTTACCTAAAGGCAGTAGAGAATTTCTGAAAAAGAAAAAGGAAATTAAAAGGACAATAGAGCAAGTAGGTACCATATCCTTCTAAAAATAAATAAATAATAGAAACTTTTTTTAAAAAAATGCCAATTAATATTTCAAAGGATCTATTTGGATTTTAAAATAAAGAAAAAGGCAAAAATCCAAGAGGAATAGACTACCAAGAATAGTCGAATCTTTAAAACATCTAATTGATCAACTATTTTCAACAAGATTTTGTAAATTCAAAACTTTTTTGTTTCAGATAAGCTTTACATTTGACCATCTAGGAATAGGACTTCTTATTGATCTGTATTTTCAGTGGGATATAAATCTTATTAGCGTTCTATTCATTTTAGATCTGTGAAATCATAAAGATTTATTTTACAAAAAGAAATTGGTACATATGTTTATGGAAATATATTTTTGTATATGCATTCTTAAAAATATTAAAACATTTGTGGGCACAGAGAAGTGCATGGAAGGATTTCCCATTTGTGTTCCAAACCAGGCATTTTGCCTCCAGCATTTAGCACTTAACCAGTAGACTCTTGTTGGAGAATATTTCCTAACATTCTTAAAAACTTAAAAACATTCGTTTATAATACACTGGTTTCAAAATAACAATGATCCTAAAACTGCTTAACTTAATGACTTTTTTTTCTATTCTCTTTTCTGCCTTGATATTTGTTTGGTTTGGAGTAAATTTCAGGTACTATTCAAATAATAAAAATAATATTAAGGATTTTTAAATATGAGAATGTTAATAATTACATTACAAATGTGCTCCCCAAAATAAATATATGAATAACATAGCAGAGAAAACAGTGCACATGTGAAACTTAGAAAATTCATGTTTTCTTGAGTTTGTACTCTTAACATAGCAAGACTATCATGTGCAACAACAATTCATATTTCCTCTGTATTATCCATTCCATATTATGTTCATTAGTGACTGATAAACTACTCTATTCAGATTAGTACCAAGTTTATCTAAGGTATTGAAAGGTGTTATTATCATGTAATTGAACTTTGGATTTACTTAGTACTTTTTATTTTTTATTTTATTTTATTTTTTTAAGATTTTATTTATTTATCGGGGGGGTAGAGAACAAGCACAGGCAGACAGAATGGCAGGCAGAGGGAGAAGCAGGCTCCCCGCCGAGCAAGGAGCCCGATGTGGGACTAGATCCCAGGACGCTGGGATCCTGACCTGAGCCGAAGGCAGCTGCTTAACCAACTGAGCCACCCAGGTGTCCCTACTTAGTATTTTTTAAATTTACATCTCATAAGTTTTTCTCATTTCTCAAAGTACTAACTTATGTTAATATTTTATATATAATTTAACTTTATTGAGACAGAAAGTTGATAAGTTATCAATTATAAGAAAAAGTACCTATGAGGAAAAATACAAAACTGAACATCAGATCAGAAAAGAGTGAATAGAAAGGGGAGGCTTTCCAGATTTAGCAAATAAAAATGCAAGACCTCCGGATAAATTCAAATTTCAGGTAAAAATTCATCATTTGGGGTAAGTATGGCCTATGTTATATGTGGACATACTTATGCTAAAAGGTATTCATTGCTTATCTAAAGTTTAAATTTAACTGGGGTTTTTTTTGTTTTTTAATTTTTTTATTTTTTATAAACATATATTTTTATCCCCAGGGGTACAGGTCTGTGAATCGCCAGGTTTACACACTTCACAGCACTCACCAAAGCACATACCCTCCCCAATGTCCATAACCCCATCCCCCTCCCCCCAGCAACCCTCAGTTTGTTTTGTGAGATTAAGAGTCACTTATGGTTTGTCTCCCTCCCAATCCCATCTTGTTTCATTTATTCTTCTCCTACCCACTTAAGCCCCCATGTTGCATCACCACTTCCTCATATCAGGGAGATCATATGATAGTTGTCTTTCTCTCCTTGACTTATTTCACTAAGCATGATATGCTCTTATCTTATCTTAACTAGGTGTTTATTTGGTAAGCCAAATAAGGTGAATTTATAAGTATTAATATATCATTTATTCCAGATTCACCTGTTATATTCAAATGATTTCTATGTAACAAAGTCAATTTTCATATATTTAAGGACTATGTCATTCTGCTTGTTTCAAGGCACCTTGCCTCTTCTAAATTTACTTAGTGTGGTTTTTTCCCTTGTTTAGGAATGAACCCTCCGTAGGCACCAGGCAGCAACTTAGAGCAGAGCAGCAAGGAAGTATTTGCTAGCTAACGTGTTAAAGGTTTGTAGGAATGAGCCGGGCAGTGTGCTAAGTGCTATACTTTTATTATCTCCTTTAATCCTCAGAACAGCCATGTGAGGTGAAAGCTATTACTATCCCCATTTCATGGATGAAGAAACTGAGATAAGAAAGATCAAGCAACCTGATTAAGGTTGCACAGCAAGTCAGCGGGGAAGCAGGACCTGGAACTCCGACCTGTCAGAACATCTGTCAGTCCCTGTGTCAGGGCTCTACCGCCATTTCTCTTCCTGTCTCTCTTGAGAGCCTCCTTACCCCACTCACATCACTCTTGCTTCCTTAAAGAGGTGATATTTCAGGATTGTCAGATCCCGGGTGACCCCAGGTGGGTACCCCACCGTACTACTTAAGGCCATAAGAAGACATCCCAGGAATTTCTCTTTTTTTTTTTTTTTTAAGATTTTATTTATTTATTCAAGAGAGAGAGAGAGAGAGCCTGAGAGGGGAGAGGGTTAGAAGGTGACACAGACTCCCCGCTGAGTGGGAAGCCCAACTTGGGGCTCAATCTCAAAATTCCTGGACGCCGAGAACATGACCTGAGCCCAAGGCAGTCATTTAGCCAACTGAGCCACCCAGATGCTTTATCCCAGGTATTTCTAAGCGCCCCTAAGATGGTGAACATCATTTGTGGGCACAGAGAAGTGCATGGAAGGATTTCCCATTTGGTTCCAAACCAGGCAGTTTGCCTCCAGCATTTAGCACTTAACCAGTAGACTCTTGTTGAAGAATATTTCCTGTCTAATAACGGTATTAACCCTTTTTTGCACTTAATATAATTGAATACCTTGTGTCTGAAATGGCCTCCCCGTCTATACATTTATAAAGTCATGAAAAATATTTCTGAAGGTTTAAAGAGAGAGCCCACAAAATCACTTTGTGTCCCTTGTTAATAATCTCCGTGACTCATTTTGTGCCAGAAATTCACCAGTGCACAATATAGGGCCAATAGCCAGTGGCTGGAGTTGGCTCAAATGCCATAAGGTTGGAACAAGGACATACCAGGCTTCCTAAGTACTTCACACAAGGCTGCCAACGGATTAGCTGGGTGTTCCTGTGCCAGGTTCACTTAACAGGAACATGGCAAGTTGTGGACACTAATTGGTTCTCACAAGTATTTTGGGTGATATAAAAATACAACTGCAGGAAATAGAATTTCCCCTTAGAATGTGACTTGCTCCTATATGTACAGTGGACTTTCTAGATTTTAATGCAAGAAAAATGTTATTTTTGGTAGAAGTTTTTAAAATATATACTGTTCTTCCCTCAATGCTACAAGACTCCTATGCCTACAATAACTAAAATTAAATGCACAGTAACAGCATAATTTTATACCCTCATCTTGTCTTTTTATTTCCCCTATCTTGTAAGTCCATGGCTTTGCCCCATGATCACCTGATTGGACAATGGCTTATTTTTATCTCAACATTTTCTGCACACTTTTCATATGTATGTGTGTATGTATACACATGCCTGTGTGTGTGTGTATACATATAAATGTATGTACATGCAGAAATGTCAAAGAAATTTAATTTCCATTTTCACCCAGGCTATAATTTCTAGGTTGCTTATATGTCTATTCAAAATTAGAAGAGTTTATGTCATTGAAATCAGAAAAATACATAATTGGACTACTACATAGCTCTCAAATGAACAAAGACCACCCCAGGTAAGGTCCTTGGGCATTAAGTCACAGATCTGAGAGCACTTGGAGGACAAAAAGAAGGTGCAAATAGAAATGAGAGTCTAAAAGAAGAGAAGGGAGTGCATTCACTGGCCCCACTCAACCTCCGAATACCTTCTCTAAGTGACATCATAACGAACTGATAATAAAAGTAGCCAAAGATTATAATAAGTATGTAAGTAACTCTGCCATAGCTCTTACTCTCTGCTGGGCACTATTCTAAGCCATTTCTAAATACGAACATATTTCATCCTCATGCCAACCTATGACCAATTTACCCCATTTTATCTGCTTTAATCTTTCTGACAAAGATTCTCGGCTAAATTTAAAAAAGAAAGCCTCATTTTCTTTTAATAATTGCCGAAATAAATATTTCAGAAATACTTCTTTCCTTTTCACACCTTTATGGCTCACTAAGAAATTAGGGAACCTGTGGCCCTTTTAAGTATTTTCATCAAGGAGATTCTTTGGAAAAAATAAAAAATTTTTAAAAAGAGAGAGAGAGATTCTTCGGGAAGCAACTAAGTCACAGAATCTGCCTATAGGCTGGGGATTGTGGTCCTGGATACTGATCTCACATCTCAAACGGGAAGTTAGGTCTCAACTTGAGGGTCAAGAGAGAACCAGGGGCAGGGGGGATCTTCCACAGAGGCTGTGCAAATAATCCACCTGTCTGTACACAGCTGCATTTAAGAAGTCAAGAGTGGCAAGCATTCAGAATACAAAAATAGCAAAATCCTTCCAAAATAAAAAGAAATATTTGACCTGACATCCAAAAAGGAGTTAAATAGTCTTCGTAAATTATGTTAGTGCCAACCTGAGCACTAGTCCATTGGTATTAATAGTTTGACAATGTGATTTAATATTGGCCAATGTCAGAGCCATATGGAAGATAATTTTATGTATGTGTTATAAATTACATACATTCCGTAATTAGTTTGTCTCATGGTGTAATAAACATAAAAACTGTAGTAAATGATATTTGGCCCACTAACACCACGTTGCCAGAAAAGTAATAATTGTTAACTGTCAATATGTCTTTTAGATTTACCCTAACATGACCATTAACACTTTGCTTCAGTTTTCAGCTTTCTTTGCTAGCTACTAGTTAGTCATTGAGACCTTTCAACACAAGTAATTGTTACAATTTGCAAGTGATGATGGAATCGGTCACTGATTTTCCCGTTACCCAAAGCAGCCTCACTACAGAATGAAGGTGCATTTTTGTCAACTACCTGTTTTTCACAGAATGTAAGAGGTTAGCATAAGTCTGTGTTATATTACATTACATTACTTATGTTATATCACATATGCTAGCTACATGGTTTTCTTTTCCTTTGATAGGTAATTATAAAGTGTTTAATTAGGTACTGCACCCTACTCTGAATTATATTTTTCTAAGACTATATCAAAGATTTCCATTTTGAATATCACTAAACTCAAGAAGCACCTGGTTGCAAAAGCAACTGTATTAAATGTTATATTAATAGAATTCTAATAGCAGAATTTGTAACCTGCAATAATTGTTTAGAGTAGACAATATTCATGGAGACCCACGAACCAAAATTAATGTGATCAAGTAAAATATTGAGAGAATAATAGGTAACTAGGTTCTAGGCACTCTTCACAGCATATTCACATTGCAAATTACTTAATCCTGACAACAACACAGTGAGGTTGGTAATACTCTTTCTATCATGTTACAGTTGAAGGAATTAAGGCAAGCAGGTAGTAAGTAGCCGGGAGAAGATTCAAACTCCCAGGGTTCATGCTTTCAACCTTTACACTATTGCCTCTTGTCCATGAATTCATACAATGCTACTATGTATGTTTTGGAGTATGAAACTGTTGGAAAGTACTAGATTAGCCAAAATAAATTCCACTTTTATAATGGCTTCTATAAATGCCTGGGTACTTGGGAATAGAAACTTTTTAAGAACAGGGTGCTCTTCTAAGGGGAAGCCAATAAAAGATAAATAGAATAGAAAGATTAAATAGTTACATGTAACCAGGGATGAAAGTGAGGCACAAAGTTGTAGGTCTTTGAAGTATGGAGTGAGAATCTTGAATTTACTCCAGGAATAATGAGAAGTTACGTGTCAAGTAGAGTCATGACATAATGAAAAGGAGCAGCAGCAAGATTTAGCAGCAGTCAGATTAAATAAGGTGTTGGTAAATTTAACAGAACTCTGGCAAATTAATAATACCAATTCTTCACTGAATTTTTTTTAATTGGATAACATTGACTTGGAACGTTGTGTAATCGATCCTAAGGTATTCAATAGATCACTTTGATACATTTATATATTGTGATACTGTTGGCATTCTAGCAAAATTTTATAAGACAATGTTATTGTCTATATTCATTATACTGTGCATTAGATCTGTATTTACCAGTGATTTCTTATCTTTGTTTCTCTAAGATAATTGATAGAAGAATTAGAGACATACGTTGAGTTAAAGAAGGAGGTTAGAAGGGACAAATTTTATTTGGTAAGGCAATAGTAGCAGTAGTAGTAGTAAAACATTCATTTCCTTGGCAATATATGCAAGAAATAACTTACACAATTGCTTCTTTATAAATGCCAATAATTTTGAATTTTGAAAAATACAAATGGTCAGTCATGGACTACTAATGGCTGTTATTTTCAAACTATAACTGGAATCAAATAACCTGGAGGGCTTGTTGAAATACAGATTGCGGGGTGCCTGGGTGGCTCAGTGGGCTAAAGCCTCTGCTTTTGGCTCAGGTCATGATCCCAGGGACCTGGAATCGAGCCCCACTTCAGGCTCTCTGCTCAGCGGGGAGCCTGCTTCCCTTCCTCCCTCTCTACCTGCCTCTCTGCCTACATGTGATCTCTGTCTGTCAAATAAATAAATAAAATCTGTTTAAAAAAAAAAAAAGTTTTGAAATACAGATTGCTAGGGCTAGGTCCCAGCTCCAGAGTTTCTGAGTTAGTAAACTGGGGTGGGACCTCAGAATTTACATATCCAACAAGTTCCCAGGTGCTGCTGCTGATTCTGGTCTGGGAACCACACTTTGAGAAGCACTTGTATAGTAACAAGGGGGTAAGCACTTTAAACCATCTTAAACGGTCCACTTTGGAAACTCTATTGGTACATTATGCTTATAAAACAAAATATAATACAAACAAATGAAATAATTTAAGGGAAAAAACCCTAATCTGACTCAATTCTCAACTTTTTAAAGTACATAGGAGAGAAGAATGTGTTCAAAGACACGACAGAGATGTTATCAGCAAAATTCAGCCTCCATGGGAAACATACATAGCTTTTTTCTTTATCACTATTATGTTCAATTAGCCAACATATAGTACACCATTAGATTTTGTTGTAGTGTTCAATGGTTCATTAATTGTGTATAACACCCAGTGCTCGTCACCACACATGTGTGCCCTCCTTAATACCCATCGTCCCATCCCCCCACTCCATCCTCCTCTATAACCTTCAGTTTGTTTCCTTGAGTCCCAGAAATTGCACTGCTAGGTATTTACCCCCAATATACATAGTTTCTTGAACAAATAAACCACAGGGAGGAAAAAAAGAGGAAGAGGTGTAAGAGAAAGCTTATGGATTAAAAGCTTAAAGAAAACAATCAATTTTGATATGTAGACAGCTTTTGGTCACAATTCAAAAAATAATCTGTAAAAAATTATAATTTTCTCGAGACAATTGAAAATGTAAACTGTGTAAGTATTTAACGGTATTAAGTAACTTTTGCCAATATTTTGGATATAATCATGATATTGCAGTTATGTTGAAAAAAGATATATGTCTTTCAGGAAAAGTTGGTAAAATATTTACAAAAGAAATAAAATTTTGTCTGGGATTTGCCTCAAAATCATATATGGGTGAAAAGGCAGAGTAGCAAATGTCAAAAGATTAGCCATGACTTGAAAATCCTTTGGAGCTAAGGGATGGGTATGTGGCAATTTTTTACACTAGTCTGTCTACACATACATGTTGGAAATTTTCTATACTAAGCTTAAAGATAGGGGCGCCTGGGTGGCTCAGTGGGTTGAGCCGCTGCCTTCAGCTCAGGTCATGATCGGGGTCCTGGGATCCAGCCCCGCATCGGGCTCCTTGCTCAGTGGGGAGCCTGCTTCTCTCTCTGCCTCTGCCTGCCTCTCTACCTGCTTGTGATCTCTGTCTCTCTCTCTCTGTCAAATAAATAAATAAAACCTTTAAAAAAAGAAAACGAAGCTTAAAGATAAATAAACCAAAATAGTATATGGCTGAAGTTTTCCTACAAGTCACTTTTAATTTTTAAATGTTTCTTCTCTTTTCCTTTTATGACACTAGGTTTTCCAGAGTTCAGCATGGTTCCTAAGTTTCGTCAGGCAAAAGGACAGTGGGTAGAGTGACAATATAGCACATAATGGATTTCTAATAACATGTAAGGAGAAAATATATACCAGTCGAACACAAACTACTCAGGAAGGAGAGTCACTAAAAAAGCTGAAAGGATTCAAATATAAAACAAGAAACTTAAAATGAAAAGTGTCACATAACATGCTCCTTGATAATGTACAGCTAATTTAGGAAAGTAGGAAGTGGATTTCTGGCCCTTGATCTTTTTCACCCTCCATCATGTTATCAGAGTTGAGTTGTCCCATGTATGGTATTCATACATTCTACAGCATGAAAGTTCTTTGTCTACACCATAACCATGCCAGAGAACACAGAGAGAATTAAAAGTTATCAGATCCATCCACAAATAACGGCATTCCAGAATACCATAGGCAGAGAGCCCTTGGGAAATCTTTCATTCTTCCAAACCCCACACGTAACAGACTGTCCTGCTAACTAAATGAGGCAGAGGCTGCATCTGGCCAGAGAAGGAGACACGTGGCATAAAGAGCCGGCACAACTACCACCATGTACCCAAGGTAAACAAACTACTTCCCTTTTCCTTCTTCCTAAACACACCTTACCTACAACTTACCTTCCTCAAACATATCATGCCTATAACTTGAGGCTACTTTAGTTCAGAAAAAAAGTCTATGTTTCTTTTTATTAACAGTGACTGCCAGAATTCACTTACTTTATATGCTAATTTGATGTAGGAGGGTGGGGGGGAATAAATCAATCATACTTATGAACTATAACTGAATATAAATAGGTTTTATTACACTCAGATCTTACTTGTCTTTGCTGGGGTAAAATTAGGTCAGACTGTGATTCATTATTTTACCACCGCAGAGTTTATAGCACTTTAAAGCAGAGAGGGAAATGATATTTTGTTATTTTCAGCAGGCAGGAAACTGAGGCAATAGAAGAAAAAGTGAATGACCTACAATTCTGCAGCAAGTTAATTCAGCTGCAGAACTGTCATCTTGGATGAGGGAAAAACAACACTTTATTAGTAATTTCTGCATTTCCTGCTGTTGAATGTGATTTAAATACGGAAAATAGTTAACGGCTATCTATTTGGTGTCCGGCACGCTGCTAGTCAATTATGAAGGCGTTAATACTACAAATACAAATGCAAATACAAATAATAACTGATATTTAGTGATGGCTAACTATACATGAAGTACTGTATTAACTAATCTGGTTCTCATAAAAGCTCTGCAACACTAGTATTGTTTCCATTTTACAAATAAGGAACCTGAGACACAGAGACGTTAAATATTTTGTCTAATCTCACACAGGGAGTAAATGGCAGAGTCAGTGCAAAGGGGTAAATCAGACACAGAATATAAAACTGAATATATAATCTTGCTATACAAAAGGGGAGATGTAAGCTTAGAAGAGGAGACAGATATATAAACAATCATTGATAATACTAACAAAGGAAATGAAATTGAAATGTGATGGAAGATTTGTCAGTATTTGGTAGTGGATATTTTACTATGAAAACAAAATCTGTCCTTGACCTCAAGCCACTTTCCTGCATGAAATCTCTCTTTAACGCTTCCTGTGTGTGTGTTAACTGCCACAGGGCTGTTGAGCAGGAGGCAAAGGTGAGAGAGATACGGTCTTGACCCCATGTCCAGACCGTCAGCAATATACAGAAGGTCCGCTCTATACAGAGGGATGACTGGGTTGACAGAGGGTTACTGTTTAGAAATAAGAGAAGTGTATACTTGGAAAAAAAAAAAACTTTCAGGTAAAGTATGTTTTATTCTTTTACAATTCCTGCTATAGACTTATAATTTAAAATAACCACTTTTGGGTTTACTTTGGAGTATCCTGACTGCGAGGAGTCCCTGATTTTAAGGATGTTCATATTCTCATTCTTGGGAGATGACTTCTTTTCCCTCCACGGCTATAAAGAAACGCCACATTTAAGTCACCTAAAACAAGATTTGAGTACTTTTTTTTTTAATTTTGTACAACATATAAAAATTAGTTATCAGTATTTTCATTCTAAGCTGTACTCTAAGGATCAGCATATTATAATAACCCTAATCTTCAAATGTTAGTTGATGTTGTAAATGATTCAGAACATGGAATTAATACTAAATTTTGCCCACTCTTCATTCTAAATCTAGGCTGAAAGCCACAAAATTTGTCACTTTCCCTCAAGCACTCCAGCCACTTGTACTTTCCAAAGATATTCTCGGCCTTAGAGAACATAAGGCATCTCCACATCAATGCCAATCGGATCACCAACACAGTTAGAACCTGAGACTCGAATTGGGTTCAGAGCGTATTTATCTCCAAGGGCAAGAGTAGAACCTGCTTTCCACATTAGAGGATGTCCAAATATTGGTTCAATTCTAAGATATTCAAAATGAAGGAATTTCTAGTTTTTCCACCCACTGAAAACACTCCATATTGTATCTTGGTCCAATCTGCGGTGAGTAGATTTAAGAAAATTCTAAACAACACACGATTATTTCTTGACTACCAACCATCAGTAGAGCTGTCCCTGTCTGTGTGGGTCGTAGAGCTCAAAGCAGACAGGGTGAGATGGACAGGCCTAGCCTCGCCCCAGCACGCTGCTGTTTCCGTCACACTTGGGACATCTTAAAGGAAGTCAGTCTATAGACACACTGCAATTCTGAAAGCTGTATTTCTGGCAAATACCTTAAGTGGAATCTATTCTTGTTTGGTTGTATTGAAATAAAATGAAATTGCTTGACAATTATAAGAGGCTATAAAACTGTCTGGGCTACTGTTTTAGAAGCATAAAATAGGTCAGTACATTCCTTCCACGCATTCAAAGGTATAATTTATTTGGGTACTCTTGTTTGTGCTCAGATCTTTTTAATGCATATTGTGGGAATTATCCAGTATTCCATCAAAAGAACAGTGGCTAGTATTACATTAACTCCACCTTTTTAGTGGTTTTCCTCCATCGGCAAGCCTGTCCTCCTTCTAAATACATCTCTTTTTAGCATAGAGAGTCAAATCTCATAAAAGTAAGAATATCAGACTTGATAAATCTGCTCAAAGCCTTTTACTGAAGTGGGAATTCTCTGTTTCTGCGAAATTGAAAGATTTAATGAATATATTCTTGTTATATTATGACATCTCATTTTTCCCTCTCATAAATACTTGTCGGGTTTATGATTTCCCACCCATTGGCCGGGAATGGCGTTGCATTCACTGTGACTGTGGGTGCTCATACCGAGTTTAATTTCTCTCACAAGGAGAGTTGACAAAAGATCACAGCCAGTAAGCCCTGGAATTACCCTAGATATTGCCCTCTGTGCTCTGCAAATGAAATCCTACAGAAGACCCTTTGGAAAAGAAGAACATGATGGTTAACACTCAGAAATCCATTTTGCACAGGGCAGCATTCGTACACACAGAAGTGCGGAATGACAGGCAGAACTGCCAGTTCCTCGATGAGAAAAGTCAGACGCTTAGCACGACACACACACACGCACATGCACACGCACACGCACGCTGTCCCTCACAGACGCAGGCACCCCTCCCCCTGCAGCTGACAGCCCCCAGTTCCCTTCTCCCACCCATCCTTCTCTCTCTCCTTCTCTTTCTCCCATGCCCTTGATTGACTACCAGGTCAGATAAGAAATTAAGACCAGTGAAATCAGAACCAGACCGCACCTGTCCCTTCTGCAGCCAGAGGAGAACTGAAATAAAGCACTTATGAAACTGCTGTGATCATAACCTTCAAAACACTGAACTCTTCCCAGCTGTCAGCTTTCCTAACCAAAGGTTCCACAATAGAGACGCTGGCACCAGAGCCCAAAGAATCTATTTGTAACAGAATGCCATCATTTTGGACAGGGCAAAGCTTTGCAAACTGTAAAGATCCCTTTATAGCTACAAAGATTCTGAAAATAGATGTTGTTCTACTGATTTAGACTTGCTAATAAGAGGATCAGTTTGCTTCTATTTAAAATGATTCATTTGCTCTGAGGGGAAAAAAAATGATAGTAAGCAGCAAATACTTGGAAATGTGAGCGGCGCTCACTCGCAGTCTTCATTCAGTGGACACTGGCACTTTTTGCCCATTTCTTACAACTTCACTATTGACATTTGTAAACAGCTACTGATCACCAGCAATGAAGTTGCACTCTCAGCGAGAACTGTAAGTTACTCATTCCTAGCAGTAAATGAATAAGGAACGGAACTACTTTTGTACGCAATGACCCACCGTACACATTGCTGGCTATAAATGTTTCTTCATTAAATAAAAAAGACTTCACTTTCAAAATTAAACTGTCCTAAGCTAAGCTAGTTAAAAAAAAAAGCCAGTTACTCAACCCGAATTATAGTACAAAATAACAAACTACCAATTCATATAAGGAAAGCTTTCTGCTCTGAGAACTTCTGAGAAATGATCATTTTAATGATATGGAAGAGTATGTCACTGGGTTATTTCACTGATAAAAATTTATTACCACTTTCAATAGCATACTTTATTTCTAAGCAATAACTAGCAACTGACATGTAGTGTAATTAAATGTAAGGAGCCCTGCAAATAATACATGTTTCTGTATTCATCATGCTTGCCCCGATTCTAGCCTTGAAAAAGTATTCTGTGTCACCAGCCTGCCATAAGAATTGCATATGGAAATGAGTCATCTGTTAAAATCATCCAGGAGACTAGAGGTAAAAACATTTAAAAGCTGTTTTAGCCAGATGTTAAATTCTCTTATATTTGCAAGTGATGTTACAAATACACATAATGTACTTGTATGTATATACAAATAAACATACAAGAGCGGAGCCGAGAAATAGGAAAAGTTTGTAAATATTTATGCACAGGGAATGTACACTATGTTCGTATACATACTACCTCTAATCTCCTTTTTCTAATGATTTATTTTATTCTGTCTCAATAGACAACAATTTTTCAACTGTGCTATTTTTCCTTTGAAATAGTAGATTGTTTACACTAGCGCTTCAAAGATATTTATGTAATTAGGGTTCTATTTCTACATTGGCTTTTAAATCCAAGTTCTTCTTGTTTTGAAATATCATGTGCCCACAAATCAGCATAAGAGAGCCACACTGAGAACTGATCCTTCCACGCAAGGCAGGGCGGGTAGCGGTTAAGCACACAGACACCCGACCAAATTCTGCCTGGTTTTGAATTCTGGCTTCTTCGTCCACCAACCTTTCCCATCTTTCCTTAATTCTCCTACCTTGAGAGAAAGAGGATAAAGGCACCTACTTCATAAAGTTGTTTTGAAGATAAGTAAGTTAATATTTGTAAAGTGGTTATAATAGTGCCTGGTACATAATAAATGTGATATAAACGCTTGTTTAAATTGAAACAAAACAAGCATTCTCAACTATAACTATGTATATTTTAGCATGTGAATTCTAGTATATATCTAAGAAGATGGCTTTCAGGTATACGTCTATGTAGGTCACTGGTTTTCTGTTTCACTGTAATTGCAAATTGGTACCATCCTGTCAATGACAATGATAATTTAAAACAACATCAGCAACATATAGTTAAGTGTTTGCCATGGCCAGGCACAATTCTGAGCCTCATAGGGTTCTCTCACCACTCTATGAGATAGATCCTGTCCTTACTCCTACTTTACAGATGAAGAAACTGAAATTTAGTAGAAAATACATAATTTACTCAGATCCCCAAATTTTTAAGTAGCAAACCATGATGTGAAAGAGATCCTACCTGATTCCACAACCGGTGCCCGAAACAGCAAGCTATTCTTCCTCCTTCAATAAAAGCTTATTCAACTCCTACCCTCTCCTGGGCTGTCATTTCTTTGTTACTTTGATGACTGAACTAGTTATCTCAAGCCCTCCTTGTGTATAGTCATTAGCTTATATTGGTTAAATATCATTACTGAAGAATAAAGTAATTGGTGCCAGGGCCCTGGGGATGGTTTCTAGACTTTTAGCCACACTTGAGCTTGTTTCAAGCTGGGATGGAAAGAATGCAGGACTGAGCATCACAAAATTGGGATCCCAACCCTTGATTTTACCACTCGCTGTTTGCATGACCTCAGACAAAAAACTGAATGAATCTGACCATTAAAGTTCATCATGACACAGTTACCCTTGTTTTAGCACTTGGCTCGTATTAAATAAATGTGAACAGAAATTTTTGGTGATCGTTTTTTAAAAAAATTTCCTTGAACCTAAAAATATGAAACTAAAATTACTGTTGGATTTCTCCATATATTAAGATCATTTTAAAAGCGTTTTTTTTAAACACAAGCCTAGATCTGATATGCTTTATAACACAATAACATGTATCACACTTGGCTTCTCGTAATTTAAGCGGTTACAGGTTAACACGCAAAACATATTCTTAAAAGACTATCTTTTTCCTCTTCTGTCTTTCAAGGGCAAAAAGAGGTCTGACATTTCTTACCATCATAAGAAATTTGGTAACATTCAACTAAGATAAATTGGCCAAAGTACTGCGTGTGAGTGGGGGTGGGGGCGGGGGGGCGGCTGTGATTTGAAACGACTTTCTCACCATTCCAAGCAGTTTTACCTGCCAGTTTGTCCAAGTACTTCTCTGACATTAAAAAAAAAGAAATCAAATGCTATTGGAGAAGGACGGGCCAGGGTAGTAGATGGGGTGACTGGATTCCCGTGTTCTCCCTTTGCCAACAGTCAGAGAACCATCAGCTAGACATTCCCAAATGGAGAGGGGCACCTGGACGACTCAGTCAGTTAAGCGTCTGCCTTCAGCTCAGGGCATGATCACGGGGTCCTGGGTTCGAGCCCCACATTGCACTCCTTGCTCAGTGGGGAGACAGCTTCTCCCTCGTCTTCTGACCCTCCCCCACTGTGCGTGCTCGCTCTCTCTCTCTCTGTGTGTCAGATAAATAAATAAAATCTTTAAAAAAAAAAAAAAGTCCTAATGGGAGCAACGAGAAAGAAGGCCAAGAGTGGGTTGGGGATAGAAAAAATTCCAGAGCTCTTCTTTATTAACATAAGAGTGGGGGATTTCTAGGTCCTGGAAAGAAATGACACAGTGGGACCATGACACCACAGTGGTGTGTGTCCAGAAGTGTTTGTGTGGGTGTGCAGCTGTCTGTAGACCGTCGCTGTGGATTATGTCCCCAGTTTCAAAACATCTTCAGCAAATGCTGAAATCATTTATTTTGTATTACCACAACAGATGACAAAGAGAATTCACTAAGTATTTTGCAAGAATAGGATTGGCTCAGAAAGAATAAGGTCAGCTGATAAAACTGTGAAATCCAAGCAAACTATTTGAACATATCTGTTAACAACAGCCACACACAACCCCTGCCAACTTTACTGGGTGGCAGGAAAAATGGGCTGGAAGATCATATGTGGTTTTATATATTAAATCTTTCATAGTCAAGAAACAAAGAATTTTTAACTGTTTACAAAGAGTCACTATTAGTAATAAATTAAATACCCTTGTCTACATAAAAAAATTAGGTGTTAAAGATGCTTGTCTGAAATATTTACCATTCAGGAGATGAGATTTTCTGTCCCCCAAAGACAGAAATATTTCTACACTAGAAAATACAAATTTTTATGAAATTTGGCAGTGTTCTTTTAATACCAAATATGTTCATACTTGCCTTGGTAAAGTCTTGAATTCAGAACCACAATTTTAACTCACAAACTATGACCTGGAGATTGGCATCTCATAGTGCTGGGTCTCTAAGACTTAGAAGAAATATTTGGGGTCATAGTCAAAGACAAGTTGCCACCAAGTGCAATTCCACACATTTGTAAATTGCCTCATAGGGTTTGAAACTTTCAAAAAGCACACTCGGTTATTTTTGAGGATCAGAAAACTACATAAGTCCTAAATCTCTCTATAAAACAGTGACTCTTTAAAAGGGGTGTTTTGGGGACACCTGGGTGGCTCAGTTGTTGAGCGTCTGCCTCTAGCTCAGGTCCTATCCTGAGATCGGGCCTGCATTAGGTTCAATGCTTGGAAGGAAGCTTGCTTCTCCCTCTCCCACATCCTCTGCTTGTGTTCCCTCTCTCACTGTGACTTTCTCACTGTCAAATAAATAAATAAAATCTTAAATAAATAAATAAATAAATAAGCAAATAAACAAAAGTGGTGTTTTATTTCCCCCCAAGCAAAAACTGTAACAGAATTTTACTGCAAAACATAGTAAGAATGGGTCTATAAACCACTTCACTACAGGGAAGCCACCTCAAAAAAATTAAGTTAAATTGACTGGAACCTATATTAATACCATTTTCCCCATTGATGATTTTCATCATAAACAATACAGTTTAGGTAAAAAAAAAAATACAAATTTCAATGCTTAATAAAGAAACTTTCATTTTGGTTTTTCATAAAATTCCAGAAATGTTCAGGTTAAAAGGAAAAATCATAATGTCTCTTCTGTCATATTAAAGGGATGCTAATGTGACCCATACAAAAAAAAAAAAAAAATACATGTAGTGACCTTATTCATTGCTTTGTTTGTATACAAGGACACATACATCTGCTTTCCCTTATGTTGAAAGGAGCACCCACTTCTCCTTGCTAAAATCCTTGTGTCATAGGATTTATTTAAAAAAATGTGTATTTAAACATGTAATAGTTTGTATCCTGATAAATGTATTCTTTACACCAATCAATACTGAAGCCCTAAAATTGATCATACGAAAAGATGACCATTCTGCCCCTTGCAGCCTAAAGTACCTTGGCTCCCCTGTGAGCTGCCTCACAGGTAAGTCAATAGGCATTCCACGTGGGACCAGCAAGGAGAATTTTGCCCTGTAAGTGTAATCCGTTTATTGGTTTATGGACCAAAAAACCTCTCGGGAGTGTTACAAACTCATATGCTTTCCTTGAGTGATGGGTTTTGCACTTGGATTTCTTATTTAATTGAAAGATGTGTAGAAACTTATGTATAAATAGAGTTCCCTATTGGTTACACATTTCAAGAGTATCTCAAGAGTATAAATTATTCCATCAAGGGGTTGGAATAAATTATACTCAATAATTGGAATCAATTTTCCCTAGAGTAAGCACAAAAAAATTCCCATTAACATGGATAGAGGTTGCATATAAAGCATGAGATGAAAATATAATATCACCTACAAATGAGCTTTGTATTCGTACATTGCTGGAAAAGGAGTCCAGTGAGATAAGCCCAATCATATTGAACTATATCCTATCTGGGTAAAGTCCACACTGCATTTTGGATATGACACAATGTCAGAGGATCAATAGCAGAAAAGAGAATACATAAGCCCAAGTGTATAATCACCACTTTTTTAAAGCTATCTCCCATTAAATGGTAGTGGCATTGCCTGGCTTATACCTACCTTACAGTAATTCTGTAAAGAAAGAGGAGTTATATGAAAACTACATCCCAGATGGAGAGGAGGAGTGAGATGGGGGAAATCAGAGGGGGAGATAAACCATGAGAGACTGTGGACTCTGAGAAACAAACTGAGGGTTTTGGAGGGAAGGGAAGTGGGGGGATGGGTGAGGCTGGTGGTGGGTATTATGGAGGGCACATATTGCATGGAGCACTGGTGTGGTGCATAAACAGTGAATACTGGAACACTGAAAAGAAATAAAATAAAATGGAAAAAAAATCTATCAAACTGAAAAAAAAAGAAAAATACATTGCAATCCTTTGAAGAAAAGGTTAAACTAACCCATGTGAGCATCAGTAGCAGCAGTGGTCATGTATCGGAAAGTTAATAGGTCCCAGCCACTGTGCTGAGCATTTTACTTATACCATTCTGTTTAAGAGACAATGTGGCAAAATGGCCAGGCATGCACACTCCAGACCCAGACTCCATGGGGCTCAAAGTTCAGTGCAATCCTCCTCTAGCTGAATCACCTAGTACAACTTACATACTTCATCAGTGACTTAATTGTCCCACCTGTAAAATGTTGATAATGAAAGCACCTCCCCTCATACGATTGTTTCAAAGATTAAATGTATTAGTATTATTTTTAAAAAGCAAAGTACAGGGGGCACCTGGGTGGCTCAGTGGGTTAAAGCCTCTGCCTTCGGCTCAAGTCATGATCCCAGGGTCCTGGGATAGAGCCCCGCATCGGGCTCTCTGCTCAGTGGGGAGCCTGCTTCCTCCTCTCTCTCTCTGCCTGCCTCTCTGTCTACCTGTGATCTGTCTGTCAAATAAATAAATAAAAATCTTTTTAAAAAAACAAGCAAAGTATATGGTATTAATACAAAGCACTTAGAAAACTACATGGCATGTAACAAGTGTTTGCTGTTAACATTATTATTAAAAAGAAAAACAAGGCATATTTGTATTTATTTTATGTAATGCAAAGTGGATTTGTGGCAAGAGACCCCAGAAGAGTCTATGCTTCACAATAACCATGGGGAACCAGCACATGTCAAGTTGGAAGCCAAAGGTGAGCAATTGAGGGCTATATATATATACACATCTTCATTGGTCTTCCAAAAAGAATGCAGATTGGAGCTGCTGGCTAGCTCCCTGGACTGAATTTCTCTAGCAAGTAACAGGTAGGAGTTTCAAAATGTGGGCATCCTTTAGAAAACATCTTTGTAGAATGGATCACTCTTCACCAATACCTAGCTCCTCTCCCAACAGGAAAATTGGACTTCCCCATCCTGTTGAAGTCAAAGTGATCACCTGGCTTGCTTTGACCAGGGGAATGTGAACAGAAGGAATAGACCGCCACTTCTGAGTAAGAGCTTTACTAGCCTATGTGTACAGCACACGTTCTTTTTCCCCTCTCCCCCGGTTCTGGCCAATGTCCTAAGCTGGTGTTTTGGAGGGGGGAAAGGATGCTCTCGGGCAGAGCAGTTAGCGGACCCATGAGAGACCCATGACCAGACCTTGTTGCCCCACATATGAGGGGAGTGTGAGATGTCCTTTTTGTCATAAGCTTCTGACAGTTGGGGGTTGTTTGTTACTTGAACACAACCCAGCCTATCATGATGAACCCAAAGCTAACACGGTGTCCCACATGAGGGAGGAAAGCCATCCTGGGTTGATGAGAGTCAGCATATGTTAATGAGAATTCTCTGCTGCAGGGACATGACCTGGTCAATGTTACCAGACTCCAGAGTGGCCAGGTCAACAACAGACATGACAAGAATAATTACAAAAGGTGGTCACAACCCTCAACAATTAGAGAACAAGCAGGCAGTAATTAGGTCCCCACACTTACATGGGGGGTCAGAGAAGACAGAAACACTGGAGCAGAGAGACTGAACATCCATTCAGAGGAAACTATGTACCTCTCATCGCCTCTTCCAGTTGGAAGGAATTTGAGGGGCAAGTGTCCCACAGACTCCTCCGGTGAAGGCTCGGTCTATTTTTATTTCTGCTTCTAATGTAATTCAACCCCTTTTCTTTGCAATATCCTCCCGACCCCTAACTCTGGCCAAACTAGAATGTCTTGCAAAGTGAAGTTATATATAAAAACAAACAACTGAGAAGATATCAAAATAATAAATAGCCAACAAATACGAACGGAGCACCCACAAGAGGGTAGCACACATCCCCTCTTCCAAAGAATAATAATAATGACAGAGAGTTTTACAGGCGCTAAGCATTTTGCTAAGTACTTTACATGATTTATTGCCAAAATCCTCAGAACAACAGAGATGGGTTCTACTATTATCCCCATTTTGGGGAGAAAGTTAACTGGGGGGGGGGGATCACTTTTCCGGGGTCCTACAGCAAAAAGAGTCAGGACAAGATCAGAATCCTGGAATTTTGACCCCAAAAGTGAGTTCATAACCTGTACCTGATATACCACAAGGAACCTTTATTTTGGTTAAGGAACAAAAGCATCAAGAAAAATAAAATTCACCTGCAATAATAATCATCAGGTTAAAAAGGATGACTAGTTGCCACAAGGTTGGCAAAAGACACTGGAAAGATACGTTCGTAGAAAGAGGATAACTCCAGCCATATGGGAAGGGGCCTCCAAGTAAAAGCTGGTGAGAACTGGATAGGTGGTCATCCCAGAAAACATTAAAAACAAAAACAAAACAAAAAACAAAGTTCTAGTACCTAGATTCTACTAAAACCACCAAAAAAAAATCACTACTAATAAAAAGCAGAACAAGTCTTTCATCTCGGCTTCAAATACGATTTCACTGCTAGCATCCTTCCCATATTTCTCAATTCTTAAGCTGAGAAAAAAGAGAGCAAAAACTTCAAAAAGACCTTTTCGACCTGTATTTCTTTGCTCTAAACACAGCTGTAACATTTTCAAGATTTCATTCTGAAAGAGACTAATCTCTGGCAGAAGCAGTACCCGCTTCGTAGCCAAGTCCGCTCTTGTATTTATCTTCCGGTTTAAGGGAGAGCTACGGCTTATAGAAACCCTCTTTCTTGGAACTATTTTCGACTTGCTCACTTATCACTCAGGTGAGGACACCTGGGTCCAGCCAGGCAAAGAAGGTGCCTGAGGTCACACAAACAGAGGAGGCTCTCTTATCCCCAGATTCCTGACAGCAGCGGGGACTGGGGCAGCAGTCCTGGCTCCCTTGGAGAACTAGGACCACTGATGGCGCTGAAAGAAACAGAAAACAAGACAGGGACTAAATGAGTCTGGAAAGGAAGCTACAAAATACGCTAACATGCAAGCTGCTTTTATCATCATGTATCCTAAGCCTCAAATTTGAGGAATTTCCAAGAATTCTTTAACTTTTCTTCCATCTCGTACATTCTGTGAAATCGCACCACCTGCCTAGTGGAGAGCATTTTACTCTATGTCGGGAGACAATACTAGATTCTCCCCAAGTCTAATAAAGGTGGGCTAGACCCCGTCGAACCTCAGCCAGTTTTTTAAATCAACATAAATCTCTTGTCTCTCTCCCCACATCTCTCCCAACACAATATGAATTGCAAATTCATTGTATTTCACTGAGTTTATTTGAAAGACAAAATTTTAAAAGATGTACAAGCAAAAGTAAAAATTCTTTAGAAATATTAGTGCGGACCAATTAACCATGTACTTCGGGTTTTGTTTTAGAACACCTATGCACCAAAACAAATACATACAGAAACATACTGAGTCAACATTTCGGGCTCTTCCTGAGGTGCTCTCAGAAAACACTCTGGAATTAGGAGGGCGTCAAGCAGCTTTCGTGGCCTACTCTCCTATAAAAGTCTGTTTAACTGAATCAGAGCTGGCTAGATAACGCTGAAAACAGCATTATTATTCCCAAAGCCAAGACAAAACGTGGAGTGAGAAAACACTACTAAAGTCATTTTAGAGTTTCTTTTTTTAAATAATTTTTTACCTCTCTACCTTTCAGCACACAATGGAGTGAAAATGAAGGAAGAAATTTCCTTCAGCTTAGCAAACGATTATGCTCAGGAAAATTTAAAAAAAACTAGGCAACTGTAATGATCCTCTAAGTTTAGGTGATTTACATCTGGTAGTAGAATTGTTATACTCGCTTTTAATTAATGACAACTTAAAAACTTTAAAAAAAAGTCACTCAAATCTAGGTTTTCTGTTGCTGAATTCTGAAACCAAAATAACCTCAAGCAAATGAAAGACAAAGAAAGCAGGAAAGATTTAGAGAAAATCATTTTGTCTCATATTTCATGAATCTCGTCTCCAATCTGAGATTCCACCGACAGAAACTGAATCAAATGAAATCATACCATGTAGAACTAGCTCATCATACATGGAAGAAACTTTACGAATCATAAAAAGCATTCCCAATTTATAATCCACGAAGCCTTCCTAGACTATTCTAATCACGATGAACCATTTAAATGTAATGATTATTGTAGTATTAAAGCATAAAATCTCTCCATTAAAAACATGCTAGGATTACCAATAGTCTAACAACCATAGGAAACTCCATATTTCTGTCCTGACGGTAAACAATGTGGTGCTTCCTCAGAACTATTACATGATTCAAAACATTTCAAAAACTCTTTTATGGCATGGTTAACCATAAAATCCATCTTAAATTTGAAGTAAAAAAAAAAAAAGATATGAATCCTATGTTTTTCTTCGTATTTTGCAAATTTTATTGCATCAGTCAAAAAATGTGACTCGGGTTGTAAAATGTAACCATTGCTCAGTGTAATGGTATGTGTTTGAAATAAAACCCATTTGCTCTTCATTCATTTTGCCTGGCAACACTACAAATTTTTTTTCTCTAAAATATTCTTTGTTGTGCTGTTATCATATTCATATAATTTCTTTATTTTATCTCCCTTGATAAAATATTTTCCACCCATGTCTGCTTTTTATCACTTTACAACTTACTGCCACATGCCCTTTTCTCTTGGCAAGGTTTATGAAGTGTCTTGGCTAAGAAAATGCTTGAACTGGCTTATCAACCAGCAATTGTCGCCTAGGACTTGAGTGACCACAAGGCATTATCTGAGGGTCACTACTGGACTGTCCTTCCCTCTCTCCAGCATCATGTTTTATGATCACCTTGAGAAAACAGACCAGATATTGTCTCCATAATTTACAACATAAGAATGGACTGAGTATTTCATTAGCGTTCGCTCTCTGCCCAGCCCCCGCCCCCTGTGTAGAGTGTCCATAAATCACAAACTCGTGGGGCGTTTCTTGGTTCTCTTTGTGCCAGTGCCTTGGTGCGGAGGGAGGACGCTCTGACAGCTAAACAAGTTGAGCATTTAAGTACCCCACTCATCCCTGGTTTGGGCTTCCTTGCATTCATCTAGCTGTTTATGGACACCCAAAAGCTCCGAAAGCTGTTTTCCTTGGCTGTGAATTGGACTTTATAAAGTGTGTCTTAGTCAGAGTATTGTATTCCTGTCCTTTAAAAGCTAGCCAGGTACTTTTCAGCTTTGGCAGCCTTTCTGATGCCTGCATCGGCGGAGTGTTATTCCTTTACAATTCCTGACAACACACAGCTCCTGCCGCTGTGCTTGACAAAGTCTTGTTTGCACTTTGTAACATGACTTTGAAAAACGATTACCAGCTTTCCCCTAAATAACCTATGTATGTTCAGCACCGGACTGTGCCTAATTATGTCTCCTATTAATAAGGGAAATGCCAAGACAGGAGTCAGTTCTTTCATTTAGAAAAAGGAAAAGGTCTTCACTAGACCTTTATAAAATTGAATTCCTCTGATACCTTAAGGTAGGCACTCTCCTAGATGGTCTGTGTAAGTTGCAAGGAAATTATATGATCCCTGTCATTGAAGAGCATTGTTAGAATGACTAGAGAATCTTTCCAAAGCAATTAATGAGAATGAGCAATACACGATCAGCTGAATATATAGCTGTAAAAAATACATTTCAGTTTACAGAAGGGGTATATATATATATGTATGTCTTTTATACTGAAAGAATATTCAACAGAAGAAAATTTTGATAAACATCTAATCATAATGAGAGAAACCATGTATGAAAAGATGCAAGTAGAAATGTATGTCTTATTGTTGTTTCCAAGTGGATCTCTCAGACCAGAGTAGTCCTCCAGTGTTGATATTCAGGACAAATATAAGATTATCCATATAAACTCGAGTCTCTAAAACGAAAGAAGTCTTAAATTTAAAGAGTCTTAAAAGAAGGAGTCCAGGGGTAGGACAGAATATAAGGAATTATTTTCGTTTATAAACTTCAACCTGGAATTCTCCTTCGTACTGATGCGCAAATACATAAGGGGAGATACATTGGTTCTCATTTAGTATTTATTCTTGTAGACTTATTAATTAGATAGTGTAGACTCTTTAATTAGTTAGTGACCATGAATTTTCTTGGTTCCACGCTTTGGTAGTTCATGCATAAATGTACATGTCACTCTAATACAGAAAGTTAATTTGGTTGGGGGGGAAGGGGAACAGTCCACTGAAGTCGCTTCAAGAAAAATATTTTTACTCTCATGGAGTCTTTGGAAAACTGTGACCATGGTGAATAATGGTTTCTGACCTACTTTGTAGAAAAATAGCCGAGGTCAAATGTAAGTCACTAAGATGCCACCCAAAGCTTTTTTGTTAGACATAACTTTTCTCCAGGTAGTTAGTCTTCAATAAGTTCTTCCTGAAATTGTATATTGTCTCCTGAAACTGATCATAGAGTTTGAAAAATGAAAATTATCTGGTTAAACAAAAGTCTACCTGTACCCATTTTCATTGACACTAGCAATCACTAATGCATTTGTCTTCGCTTAGAATAATCATGACAAACATTTAGCACTTTTTGAACCAGTTTTATATTTGGTCTCAGAAAGCAAATACTGAGGCAAAAATTTTCAGGCTGCTACTTTAGGAAGGAGTGCAATACCAGGGAGTAAGAGTGAGGGGCAAAGGCAATGAAGCAGTGAAAGAGGGAGAGCCAATTGAAAGATGCATCACAAGGCAGGTCATCTCCAAGTGTAACAGATAACTTAAGCTTACTGCATCTCCCTCCCCACCCCAGCCCTGCCCAGCAAAGCTTTGTAACTCTATCTCAAGGCAGTCTCTCCAAAAAGAGAAAGGAGAAAAAAATTATCCCCTTCCACCTAGTCCCCACCTTTCAGTTGTCAAAGATTACTACAGAGCACATTACTTTCCCCCACATTTCTGGGGTGTGCCTGGGTGGGCCTTGAGTAGTGTGTCCTGTGGCTCCCCCTTCTCAGCATCAGGAGGAAAGACCCAGGGACGGCAGCAAACCCCCTAACAAGATTAGGGTGAGGCGCTGACCAGGTGTGCCTATGTGAAGTTGATTGCCTTCCAGCTGCTGTACCTGCACAGGACTGATCACAGCTGGACAGCTGGAACAGGAAGAGGGTGAGGCAGGAAGAAGATCTGAAGCAGTATGCTGAGGTGTCGGATCACCCTCATCACCTCATTTAATCCCCCCAGTAGTGGTATGGAGTAGGTACACTTATATGTGCACTTTATATGAGGAAACAGAAGTTCAGTGAGCCCAAGAAGCTTGCCTGAGAGCCCTTCCCCACAAGCACCCTGTAGTTAAGAGAGTTCAAGCCCATTCTATCCTCATTAAGTGGTCAGTTCAGCCAGGAAAATACATTTTGTTTTCCATAAACATGAACATGAAAAATATAAACGTACGATTCTCATTTAGTGCAAAGAGAAATTCTCAACCAGACCTTCCCAGCTTTAACACCCAAGAGTAACACAGAGCAGACATGGGGCTCCTGGTCCCCCACCCCCACCCAACTTTTAGTAGTTTAGGAGATACGTAAATTTTGAAGAGAAGTGCAATGTTGTAACACAGAGAATTTCACCATAGATGATACTCTGTGTCGTGGGTATCCTAAGTCCCATAAACCTGGCTCAGGGAAAGCAAGCAGGACAGCCTGAGGACAGAAGCACTCTGACCCTTATGCCAAAATCATTGTTGGAATTGGGGTAAATGTCTCCATTTCCACTTTTCAAAATCTGAAAGGACAGAGAAAAACACTACTCGAAGAGATTCTGCAACACAAGAGACCATGGGTATGAGCTCAGCAAATCTTGCTGGGTCAAAGACTGTGCAACTGAAAAAGAAACAAAATAAAACACTCTCTCTCTAAATAAGGACCTTAATGATAAGGGTGACTTGGCTGGGTACAGAAAGAGAAGAAGAGTTATAAGTTGAAGAGATAACGGACTCAACATAAAGCATCTTCAGTCTTCCCAGTGGAATCATGGTCATGAACTGCAAGGTAAACTGTGAATATTTGGAGAAGAGGAACCATGTCTATCTCATCCTCAGACTCCCATTTGAGTGCAGGGCACTTGGCTGAGTGCAGGACACTCGACTCGTGCTCATTCATTTATTCTTTTAATCAATGAATATTTATTGAGAAATTCTATATGCCAGACACTATTCTATAGGCTAAAATGCTATGGGCATTGAATAGAGCTGACAGATTTCTTGCCTTCACAGAGTTTACTTTCAAACAAAGGTTTGAAAGTTTACTTTCAAACCACCAAAAAAATAAACTAATTTTAGGAAGTGATAAGTGCTTTTACTATTGAGCTATAATTGACATATTATGTTATATTAGTTTCAGGTGTACAACATGATAATATGACATTTGTATAAATTATGAAATCATCACCACTGTAGGTTTAGTTATCATCTGTCACCGTACAGAGCTAATACAATATTATTGACTATATCACATCCCTATGACTTACTTGTTTTATAACTGGAATTTTGTACTTCTTGACCCTCTTCATTCCCACCCGCCCCTAAATCTGCTCCCCTCTGGCAACTGCCAATCTGCTCTCTGAATCTGTGAGTCTGGGCTTTTTTCTGTTTTATATGTTTTTGTTTGTTTGGTTTTGGTTTTTGGTTTTTTTGCTTTTTAGATCCCACATAAAAATAAACTCATACAATATTTGTCTTTTTCTGTCTGACCTATTCATTTAGCATAATACCTACCAGGTTTATCCATATCATTGCAAATAATGAGACTTCATTCTTTTCATGGCTGAATAGTATTCCATTGTTCCACATCTTCTTTAGCCATCCATCCATCTATAGACATGTTGTTTCCATATTTGGTTATTGAAAATATGCTGCCATGAGCATAGAGATGCATATGTCTTTTTTGAATTAATTTGTTTTCTTTAGATAGGTACCCAGTAGTGGAACTCTCGATCATATGGTATTTCTATTTTTAATTTTTTTAGGACATTCCGTAGTGTTTTCCCTAGTGATAGCATCATTTTACATTCTCACCAAAAAAGTGCAGAGTCCCTTTCCTCCACATCCTCACCAACACATGTTATTTTCTTGTCTTTTTGATAATAGCTATTCTGACAGGTGTAAAGTGATATCTCACTCCAGTTTTGACTTGCGTTTTTCTGATGATTGGTGATGGTGAGCATCTTTTCATGTGGCTGTTGGCCATCTGGATGTCTTCTTTGGATGAAAATGTCTATTCAGATCTTCCACCCATTTTGTAATCATATTGTTTGTCTGGGAGTCATTGAGTTATATGAGCTTTTTATATGTTTTGGATATTAACCCTTTGTCAAATATATGACTTGTAAATACTTTTCCCATTCAGTACTGCCTTTTCATTTTGTTGATGGTTTTCTTTGTTGTGCAAAAGTTTTTTTTTAATTTGGCATAGTGCCAATAATTTATTTTTGCTTATTTTATTTTGTTTTCCTTGTCTTTAGAACCAGGTCTAAAAGAATATTATTAACACCAATGTCAAGGAGCTTGCTGCTTATGTTTCCTTCAGGGATTTTCATGGTTTCAGGTCCTATATTCAAGTCTTTATTCCATTTTGAGTTAAATTTTATATATGGTGTAAGATGGTGGTACAGTTTCCTCTTTCAGCTGTCCAAAGTTCTGAATACGATTTGTTAAAGAGACTATTTATACTCATTGTATAATCTTGGCTCCTTCGTTATACAATTTGTATCCTAGAATATCCTTGGTTGGAAGTTTTTCCTTTCAGTACTTTTAAATTTGTCAAGCCACTCCCTTCTGAAAAATTTCTGCTGAGAAATCTGCTGATAGCATTATGGGGTTTCTTTGTAGGTTAAAATTTGTTTTTCTCTTGCTTCTCTTAAGATTCTTTCTTTAACTTTTTACTTTTCCATTACAATGCATCTTGGTGTAGCTTTCTTTGGGTTTATTGTACTTGGAACTTTCTGAGCTTCTGAGACTCGGATGTCTATGTTTTCCCTAGATCAGGAAAGTTTCAGATGTTATTTCTTCAAATAAGTTTTTGGTCCCTTCTTCTTCCTCTTCTCCTTGTAGAAGGAGATAATGTAAATGTTATTTCACTTGATGTTATCCCAAATGTCCCTTAAGTTATTTTCATATTTTAAATTTCTTTTTTTTTTTTTCTGCTTTGTCTAGTTGAGTCCCATTGCTTTGTCTTCCAGCCCATTGATCATTCTTCTCCTTCATCTAGTCTGCTTTTGAAATCCTCTAGTGTATTTTTCAGTTCAGTCACTGTATTCTCAGCTCTGTGATGTTTGTTTGGTACTTATGTTTTCTATCTCTTGGTTGAAGTTCTCCCATGTTCGATGAGCAATTTTTCTTCTCCTGAGTTTGATGAGCATTTCTTTTTTACCAATTCTTTGAATTAGTTATCAGAGAGATTATTATCTCAATATCATTACGGTCTTTTCCTTAGGTTTTGTCTTATTCTTTCATTTGGAATATATTTCTCTGTCTTATCATCTTTGTTTGACTTTTTGTGTGTGTTTCTATATATTAGGTGAAACAGCTACATCTCTATCTTGAAGGAGCGGCTTTGTATAGGTAATGAAAATCACTCCACCTTGCCTTACCTTTTGGTGGTCTCTCAAACCTTTGTGATTATCTAAACTGCCTGATTGATCTCCATACATCCTTATTGTTGAGGATGTGCCAGGACCTGTCAGTGTCACAAAGGGTGTGATCTCACTCAACACTTAGTTTTAGACTGACTGGAAGCCAGACCTTCAGGCAGCAGCTTTTAAAGTACACAAATATACACAGTCCTGTGGGGCCACAATTATAACCTCTGCTGGCCTCCAGAACAGGAGATCTAGAGGTGTCCCCTGGGTGAAGCTGCAAAACTCAGGGCTCCAGATGAGTGTATAAACTCCTTTCTGGGAGGTCTTGTCAAGCTATAGTGAGGCCAACAAGGTGTGTAAGGATACATTCGCTGGGAGTGCCTCCTTAACCTCAGATGTGTGGGAAACCTGAAGATTGCCTCTCAGGGTGAAGTTCCAGGCTAAATAAATGGGCTTTTTTTTTTTTTTTTTCCACAGAAGAGCTGGGGGTGTGTTTCAGGCTGCCTTCTGTGCAGTTCCCTTGGTGTTAGCACCTGCCAAAAACTGTCTTTCTGATTGCTACATTCCCATGGAACTCAGGAACACCAGCCCCTGGGCTATCACAGCCAGGTTATTCTCCTGTATAGACTGCACATGCCCACTGACTTTAGTTAGGGAGCTATAGAGTGTGGAGGACAAGTGTGTTACCCAGCTTCAGAAAGGCAGTGGGAAAATATCTTGACTTGGTGTACCCTTGGGCTTCAGGAATGCAAGATGAGAGTGCCTTGTGTGTGTACATACAGTGGCTCTAGGCTGGGAGCAGGAGCAACTGATCACATCCACCTTCCCCAGCCAGTGGGGGGCAGAGGAATGTTGCAACCACCCACACCTCTGGCTTCAGAAAGGCAGAAGGGTAATACAGTGACCACTCACCCTTGCCTGTCTTGGCAAGACAACAGGAGGATGTTATCTGTCTTCAAGCTAGTACACCTATGTTAGCAGAATAGATGGAAAGTGCAAAATGTGGTGTGACCTGATCAGGTGGAGGACAGTGGTGTTGACAATGAAAAAATTAACCCAAGGCAAAGCAAAGAAGATAGAAGTTTATTGGATACACTACAAGGGAACAGCTAGCAGGACAACAAAAGGGACACTGTCTGTCAGGAGGCAGTTGTGGGGGGTGGAGGCAGTAGTTGTAGGAGGGCATGAGGAGGTATGGGGGAATGTATAGAATTTTCCTTTTTTGATGACTATGCCCAGTTGTAAGTAGTCCATTGGTCAGCTAGGGCCTATAGATATTTTGAGGTGGGTTGCCTAATGAGGCTGTTTGCATTCAGCCTACTGGTTACTGTGAGCCCTCTGCCTTACTCAGATCTTCATTGCTCAAGCCTGTTGCCTAAAGGTGGCTTCTACACAAAAGTTGTGTCCCCCCGTGCCTTTTTTCTGGGGAGAGCTTCAACTGTGCCCTGACCCTCCAGCAGATGCTCTTAGATTAGCAAATACATCTCCCTCAAATTTTCAAACTGTTTTCTCACCAAGTCTTGGAATAAGTGAGACCACATGCAAGCCCTTTAAAAAGGGAGTCTTGGTTTTCCATAGTACTTTAGGTCCCTTGGACATCAGCCTCATTGGTTTCTAAGTCAGACATGTGGGGACTCATCTATTCAGTGCAGATCCTAGAGGCTGGAGTACCCAATGTGAGACACCAACGCCTTGCTCCTCTGAGACGCATCAGACTGGTGAGATCCCTTCCTTTTGTGTGACAATGCACTACGGGTGGGGTTTTGGTGAAACCATGTCTCTACCTCTTCCAGCATCTCAAATTGGTCTTTACATTTGTTGTGGAGAAGCAGTTTTCAGATCTCTTTTAGAGGGACATGATCCATCTGAAGCTGTAGATCTGGTCTGTCCACGGGAGGAGGTAAGTTCAGGATCTTCCTGCACCGCCATCTTGTGGAAGTCTTTTGACCAGTAAGTGTTTATAAGAAAACAAAGTAATTATTTGGTGGCCTAAACTCAACTTAAAGAGTTAAGGTAGAAGTATGCATAGAATTAACTAGAAGAGATAGAAAAATGCTTAAATACTATTTATTGTATGATTGATTAACTGATTTTTAGAGAGGAAAGAGGTCAGGGAGAGGGAGTGAGAGAACCTCAAGCAGTCTCCCTGCTAAGTATGGAGTCCAATGCAGGGCTGGATCTCAGACCCTGAGATCATGACTGGAGTCAAAATCGAGAGTCAGACGCTTAACCGACTGAGCCACCCAGGCATTCCTGTTGCACGCTTTAAGACACACACACACACACACACACACACACACAGGAGGTTGTTCAATTTCTCTGAGTTATTGTTTCATTATCTGTAAAGAGAAAATGAAATCAACTTCACAAGATTATTGAAGATGAAAGAGACTACATATGACATTATTTTTTAAAATGAAAAACACTCAACAAATAGTAACTCTTGCGGCCCTCATACCTGCTAGCCATCTTTCTTAAAACACGAATCTATCCCTTTTTAGATCTGTAAGAGCTGCTACATGTGCACAAACACACACTAATTTTTCCAGCAGAATACTGCCTCATTTCACATACAAATTTTACTCTATCTCATCTTTGATCCCCTCGGAATGTTTTTTTTTTTTTTTTTAAAGAAAAATACAGACAAATATTTCCGCAAATGAATATAACCGGCAGTCAACAAAAAAAATTTTTTTTGATTAAAAGAGTGGCTTCAATAACATCAACCCCACCCACCTGAGCATATGGATGATTTGAAAGAAGGAACTGAATGCTACACAAGCCACAAGGAAAGAGTTCTGGATTTTGAGAGCTTGTCACTTGAAGAAAATCTTCAGTTGTCTTGCAACTCTGTTTTCTTATGAGGCTCCATGAAACAAAGAGATAAACGATATTCAGAAATGATGGACAGCTTTATGTTTTATTATTTGTTATTATACATTTTCTAGGAGAGAAAGGGATATGCTAAAAGCCAAAAGTTTGACTTCACAAACACTGAACAGCATCTGTCTAGAAAATAAAGTGGAGGGGTGCCTGGGTGGCTCAGCAGGTTAAAGCCTCTGCCTCAGGTCATGATCCCAGGGTCCTAGGATCAAGCCCCGCATCAGGCTCTCTGCTCCTCAGGGAGCCTGTTTCCTCCTCTCTCTCTGCCTGCCTCTCTGCCTACTTGTGATCTCTCTCTATCAAATAAATAAATAAAATCTTTAAAAAAAAAAAAAAGAAGAAAGTGGAGTCAAAATTTGGATTTGCAAAAAATATTTTTGCATTATGTGGTGTATTTAATAGGTGAATCACTGCATTTATAGTCAAAATCCAGCAACCTCTGTTGTCGATATAACTTATTTCATGGCTGAAGTTTCTAGGGAGACATGAAATATGTTCTAGGTGTAATTGAGCAGTGTGAAAACTTGTTAATAATGGACCTCTCTTAATGTGGGGCCCTTAATCCTACTTGAAGTGTTTTTATTATGAGAAGTGACTAAGTACAGAGCACTCATTACATTCACAACATAGTTATTATTTAAATTCAAGTCACTAAAACTGAAATTTATATGTTGAAGGATGGCACAGACAAGACCATCCAAGTTTACAACGTGAAATGCCTTACATATTTGCCATGGTACACACTTAGTAATTCAACAGGCTATTGCCTTCTCTTTTATTTTCCAGGCCCGGCTCAAACATGAAAAGGAAATTTGACCCGCATTTAATGACCAATCTGTTAACAATTTCGTCACGGTACCTGCATCCTAGTTGGACCCAAATGGAGTACTTGACCAGCACCAGATGCTTCTCCCTTGGTTTCATTAGCATGAAAAGGCATGCATAGCGATTGTTAACAGAAGCTGTTGAAGGAACTATATGTGTACGTTGTTTTTACTTAAGTTCTCTATCCTACTCCACAAAAAATTTGAGATAGAACTAATATAAATCCTATCAACCCCAAAACTCAATCTATGTGGAAAGTAATCCTTACCCTGATACAGTCAGTGTGGAACGACTTATGCTTGCCACAGCCTTTGCTAAGGAAGACTACAATTAGATGTCATTTTTAGATTTTCTTTTGACGCATTTCTTCTCTGATTTGCCCATTCAATCCCAGAAGAAGTTGCACACCAATTTGACATTGAATTATATTTAATATACAATTATACATTTGTCAGAGTTGTCTATGGGTAGTAGAAAAGAGTTAACAATGAGATTACTAATACCAACACCACCACCAAGCTACCCCAACCCAAAACCTGGAAACAAGTTTGGCTTCTGTGAGAGAGAGCACATAGTATAAAATGGATCCAAGGAGACGGCCCAAAGCATTTGATTGTAACTTATCTGAAGCAGTATATAAAAATGGAGGGGAAAAGTCAAATAGAAGTTAGGTCAGTCACCAAAACTTAGGATAAGAAGAGGCACAAATATTTGTCTGTTATAGAATTACAAAACTAACCTCCCCTCATGCTTTCCACTTCTAAATACCAGGACCAGACAGAAGGCCTTGATTAGGTATTCAGTAAAAACCAGTTCACCTGAGCTTCATTTGTGCAAAGTGTACACTGGTATTCAGCTTTGGAATGTAAAAAAGTCTTCTGCTGGGGTGCCTGTGTGGCTCAGTTGGTTAAGCATCTGCCTTCTGCTCAGATCATGATCTCAGGGTCCTGGGATGGAGCCCCGTTTCAGGTTCCCCCTCAGAGAGGAATCTGCTTATCCCTCTCCCTCTACCCCTCCCCCTGCTCATGTTCTCTGTCTCTGTCTCTCTCTCAAATAAATAAGATCTTTAAAAACAAATAAATAAAAATAAAAAGTCCTCTGTGAGCTTTCTTGCCATGAATCAAAGCTGAACGTGACCCGCCCAAGGCCAGTGGAGTTTCTGAGTCAGTCAGGAAAGGGCCAGACCAAGACCACACCACCTTTGCTGACTCTTGAGAAACCATCAATTTGTTTTCCTGGTGAAGATCTAACTTCACTCTTTAATTTTTCATTCCAGCTTCTATGTTGCATTTATGAAGAAGGGAAAACCTCAGAAAACCAATTTCTTAACATTCCTATGTATTAATCCTAGGTCATTTTCAGTAAAATTGACTGTGTCACAGAGGTTCCTGAAATTTTAGAGGCAATGACCCGGGAAGGAGGGTTGGATTTTGAAATAATGACTAGAGTCCTCCAGCATGGCACCGTGACTATGCATCATTCTTAGTTCTTTGACATTCTTAGTTCTCTGAAATCAATCTGCATCTCCCACCAAAGTCTGCTTTTCCTACATTGTGTGCAACTGCCAAGGCAATGATAGCAACAGCGGTGATCACAATAGCTAATATCTGTGCATCTCTGACATGTGCCAAGGACCTTGGTAAGCTTCCTATATATTTAATATACTTTAACATGCACACATATTTATATTCATTTAATCTTTGCAATAATCCTGATGATGATAATGATATCAGTATTATTATCTTTCCCATGTTATAACTTAGGGAATTAAAGTTTTGAGTGCTTTGGTAATGTACCAAATATTATACAGCTAATGAGTGATGAGACTGGAATTTTGGCACAGGTATTTCCAAATCCACAACCATGGGCCACTAACCTATATATCACTACCCATAAGTGCATTTACATCATCTTGAATCTATTGATGATGCTCCTCAGAAGATTCTTACCACAATGTTTGCAACTATCGTATAAATACAATTCTTATTTATTTATCTTGAAAATATTTCCTTCAGAAATATTTCTTATTTTTAAAGTTCTGGAAATATTAATAGCATGTGTCTGCACATGAGAATATGCAGCAAATATAGAAATAAATAATATTTATTGTGATCTTCTTTCCCCCACGTTCCTGAGTTGGTTGTGATATAGGGAGCTTCCTCTAAACGATTCTGGATGGGGTGCCTGGGTGGCTCAGTTGGTTGGGCATCTGACTTCAGCTCAGGTTGTGATCCCGGGGTCCTGGGATTGAATCCTGCTTTGGGCTCCTCTGCCTCTGCCTCTCTCTGTCTCTGTCCCTCATGAATAAATAAATAAATAAAAATCTTAAACTACTCCTGGATCTCTGCTGGCTTTCTTAATATGTTCTTTACAACACTAACCACAGCAAAGAACACCGCTTATGCAGATAAATCTTCCTTTAAACAATATGTTTTTCTCATACAGAAAAATGTGAAAATGAGAAAACTTGCAGGCATACAGACACTTTCCTTAAATATTTACAAGGTCGTCAATGTAGAAGAGGGCTTAGGCTTGCTCTATAAATTACTACAGAGTAGAACAATAACTTTTAGATAGAAAAGGAGATATTTCCATTCAAAAGCAGGAAACTCTTTATAATAAAGTGTTCTAGGCATTCAGTGGATTTAGCTCCAAGGAACTGGAGGCCTCCAAACAGAGTTGGAGAACTTCTTTGTACAAATATAAAACCAGAAGCTACACTGTTTCTGAGGTCTCTTTAATTCCAATATCCCCTAATACTTTTTGATGACCCTCAGCTTCTCCTATGTGTAAAAACCCAATGTTGATTCCCTTAAATAATTTTAGAATAACTGGTATACATTATGAATAAATTCAGAATTTGGTCTGGGAAAAAAAATTATGGTTCTGAACTATTAATTGCCCACAACTTGAAAATAATAGAGCTAACTTTGGTAATGCAGAACAATGATTCTTCTAGCTGGGTCTCTGCTGAGTAGCCTTGTAGAGAAGAACCCTGTTATCTTTCATCTAATCTGTCAATTATTTATCAGATTATTGTGCTATTGCCATATAATAACTAATGTTAATATCTGGAGATAAAAGAATTTTTAAAAACATAATTCTTAAGGAGATGAAGAAGCTTGATAAGGAGGATATATAAATAACTACACCAAAAGTGACAGATGTAAGAATAAAGGTCTTCATAAAGTCTTCCCAGAATCCAGAGATAGAACAATGTCCTTATATCTACTTAACATGATGCTTTCTGGTATTTAAAAATATTTTTAACAGGAAAATTAAGCCAATTACTGTTATTGGTTTCCTTCTTTTTTCTTTTATATCCTGCTTCTGCTTCCTCCTCTCAACAACTATTTCTCTTATTAGAGGTCCTGACCGTATTATATAACTTTATATTGTCCCGTAATTATAATCACATTATGAAGATAATTTTTATGTTTTAAAATTTTTTCTTTCCCTTTTAAGAAATTAATTTTCAAATACTTTTTTATTTTGAATTCCGAAATATTTTCAATCTCATTTTGTAATAGAGAAATGCAATCTCTATAGCCTGAGAATTGAAGTTCTAGTCTTAAAAACATTGTCATCGTGCCTGACAATTGCAACTGCCCTCAATAAGACAGCAGAAGCTTTGAGTTAAAATTATTTGGGGTTTCTACACTTTAGTAGGTTTTCTCTCCACATTTGTGTTGATTAGAGCTTTCCCTCCTATTTATCTTTTCCACATGGGTAGAAGATGACAAATTAGGATTGGAAGTATAATCCACAGCCATGGGGGAGGAACTAACTGGCCTTGGAATGCAAAACCATCATGCTCTAACTTACAAAGTTGACCACCTTCAAGAGTAGCTCAGAACAGATTTTACCAAAATGAGCATTCCCAGCGTCAGACCACTTAACAAAGTTCTCTGAAAATTCTGAGTTAATGCCATATGTATCACACGTGCCTCGTCGGAACAATCACCCAATAACATTCCATTGCTAGATCTCTCCTCTGAAGAGTCAGATTAAGTAGATCAGAGATGAAATGTGAGAATTTTTTCTTTCAATAAAAATCTAAAATGACCCTAACAACCAGGCAAATTTAAGACAGCTTTAGCCTATCAGAAAAAGTCGTTGTCATCTACTACATATTTAATCAACTTGCAGACTTTATAATTCACTAATGACTTAATCCAATCCATGCCTTTTTCCAACAGCAAACACTCAGGGTACTAAAGACATTCCAAGATAAATGGTGTGTACCTTTCTATATGTTCCCTTTTAAGAAAAATCGTTATTGGATAACATAAACAAGGAAGAGTTATTTACACCAGTATATACAAATCTGAAGAAAGGAATGGAAACATTATACAAAAAAATGAAAAGAAATAACAAATATGCATTAGCCACAAACTTTAAACTGAACACTAATTAGATATACTCAGAGTCATACTCTCCTTCCCTGACCAACACTCACAGCTTGTTGTTTGTAGCTAGAGCAATTCAGTTCCTTGGAGTTGCCCAGTACATAAACATTCAAACAAACTTTGCCCAGTACATTTCCATGCATCTAGAACGTCCCTTCTCAACTCAGGACCCCTCCATATCTTTCCAAATCAAAACCTTCCCGAGCCTTCAGCCCTCTTATTTTTGGAGACCCATTGCCATATTATAGCAAGCATATTAAAATGATGCCTCAAGCTCAAAAAATATATAATTTTTCTATAAATATACTTTAAGATTGTTATAATATTGTTATAATCTGAGTTTTTATACTATCTAGTTACAGAAAAGTAATTTCAGTCACAGCTGGCTATGATTTCTCAGCAATTACCATGCATATTTCAGGATTCTTCAAAAGAGGAAAAAAATGACACCTATGAAATGCTTTCAAGTGTAAGAATTTTTTAAATAATAAAACTAAAAATTAATGAAAGCAGATACTTTATTAAATATTAATCTCAATTTTACAACTTATCTTCCCATTTAGGATCGAATAAAGTTGTGTGTTTTTTTTTTTTTTTCATAAGATGCCAAACAATTAATAGGCTTCTGAAAAGATAGGAGGCCTGGTATACTATCCTTATAGTGCCTAGAAGCTCAACCCCATGCCCAATATGAAACAAATCAACTCATCTAATGTTCCTCCTTTCCTTGTTCCATGCCCATTCCAGAAGTTCCTCACCTCTGGCATAAATAAAATAACGCTTCTGATGTGAGCAGACTTGATTATCTAAGAAGAAGAGATTTGAGAGAGGACTTTGAGAGGGTCATTTTTGCTTGGAAATGGTAACTTTTTAGTTTGATTTGGAGGTCTGTTGCTCTTTTCTGAACCTTACAAAGTTGTTCTAGATAGGCCCTCCTGCTGTGCTAATGTGTCCTGTTGCACTGCAAAGAAACTCACTAGGAAGTGGAGAACAGCAAGCGGGAGTGAGTATAATCAGTCATTTAACTTTCTAACTCACCTTCTCAAATGATAAAAACATATCCTGGTGACCCTGTTAGGACTCTGCTCCTTTGCGCTGATGTGCACAATTACCTTTCTAGAACAAAGTGTTGAATATTTCTCAAAGAAATCTAAGGGCAACAATTCACTGTCACTATGAACTAATTACCATCTTGGGAAACTAGGAGCAAACTCTCAAATCCTGAGTCAGATAAAGGATTTTATTTTTCTTTTAGTTTGACAGTAACAGGAAGGTGTAGAAATAACATAGCACACCAGTAGAAGCCTCCTTTCTCAAGATTTGTGTCTGCATCAGCAGCACAAACGCTGACAATCTCGCATGCAATTCTGCTCTGCTAAGATCTGCAGACTTAACTGTGTTTAGGTAGCTCAGATAAGCTTTAAATAAGCATCTGAATTTCTGGGTGCTTATGGAAAATGAACCAAATTCCTCTCCTTTTGAGATTCACTTATGTCTGGATTCTGATGCATTCTTGTAGGAATAATAGGTCTTGCTTTACATACCTAAGCTTACCATTAATATTAAACAACGAATTTAATGTTGTCGCCCACGTGGTATTTCATTCATTCCAGGGAACAAGAATCTTTTGTGTTTATTTTATCTCCAGCTGGTAAAATGTTACATTATTTGCTTTTTCTTAAAACAACTGCTGTTTTCCTCTGAGGAATTGAGGCATTTCATGGAAAAGTGCAATCATGATTCCAAAAGACTGCATGATATAAAAACCATAAAATTGTGCATAGTGTCTGGATGTGGCAATGTAACAGCGAGGAGGCTGCTGGGGACAGGCTTTGTCTTCCCGGTCTCATTAAAATCCAGTGAGGGCCTCCATTTGTTTATATATTGGATTCCCGTTAACATTGATTATATGCTGTTACTGTTTTCTACCAAATTAAATTTGCATGTTGAAAAGTTGAACACCGCTAAGAATACTTATTTCCTTATAAATGGTTTCCTTGTAATTAGGATCAACCTGGTAAGCATAGTTGCTTCATGAGCCCAGAGGTCAAGAAGTTTTCCCAGAAGATGTGCTCTGAGTCCTTGAAAAACCTTACCAATAGATGATCCCCTTTCTAAAAATCAAAAATAAATACATAAATGCATACATGCACAATAAACCTGAGATGGAGTTAAGCTTAGCAACAGTGTATCATAGTTTAAAATAAATTTTAGAATCAGATTTTCTCATCTGCTATACCTGCTTCTTTTCACACCATTTTATTTATTTATTTATTTTTATTTATTTTTTATTTTCAGCATAACAGTATTCATTATTTTTCACCACACCCAGTGCTCCATGCAATTCGTGCCCTTTATAATACCCACCACCTAGTACCCCAAACTCCCACCCCCCACCCCTTCAAAATCCTCAGATTGTTTTTCAGAGTCCATAGTCTCTCATGGTTCACCTCCCCTTCCAATTTCCCCCAACTCCCTTCTCCTCTCTAACTCCCCATGTCCTCCATGCTATTTGTTATGCTCCACAAATAAGTGAAACCATATGATAATTGACTCTCTCTGCTTGACTTATTTCACTCAGCATAATAATCTCTTCCAGTCCCGTCCATGTTGCTACAAAAGTTGGGTATTTGTCCTTTCTTTTTTTTTTTTTTTTTTTTTTATACATATATTTTTATCCCCAGGGGTACAGGTCTGTGAATCACCAGGTTTACACACTTCACAGCACTCACCAAAGCACATACCCTCCCCAATGTCCATAATCCCACCCCCTTCTCCCAAACCCCCTCCCCCCAGCAACCCTCAGTTTGTTTTGTGAGATTAAGAGTCACTTATGGTTTGTCTCCCTCCCAATCACATCTTGTTTCATTGATTCTTCTCCTACCCACTTAAGCCTCCATGTTGCATCACCACTTCCTCATATCAGGGAGATCATATGATAGTTGTCTTTCTCTGCTTGACTTATTTCGCTAAGCATGATACGCTCTAGTTCCATCCATGTTGTCGCAAATGGCAAGATTTCATTTCTTTTGATGGCTGCATAGTATTCCATTGTGTATATATACCACATCTTCTTGATCCATTCATCTGTGGATGGACATCTAGGTTCTTTCCATAGTTTGGCTATTGTGGACATTGCTGCTATAAACATTCGGGTGCATGTGCCCCTTTGGATCATTACGTTTGTATCTTTAGGGTAAATACCCAATAGTGCAATTGCTGGGTCATAGGGCAGTTCTATTTTCAACATTCTGAGGAACCTCCATGCTGTTTTCCAGAGTGGCTGCACCAGCTTGCATTCCCACCAACAGTGTAGGAGGGTTCCCCTTTCTCCACATCCTCGCCAGCATCTGTCATTTCCTGACTTGTTGATTTTAGCCATTCTGACTGGTGTGAGGTGATATCTCATTGTGGTTTTGATTTGTATTTCCCTGATGCCTAGTGATATGGAGCACTTTTTCATGTGTCTGTTGGCCATCTGGATGTCTTCTTTGCAGAAATGTCTGTTCATGTCCTCTGCCCATTTCTTGATTGGATTATTTGTTCTTTGGGTGTTGAGTTTGCTAAGTTCTTTATAGATTCTGGACACTAGTCCTTTATCTGATATGTCGTTTGCAAATATCTTCTCCCATTCTGTCAGTTGTCTTTTGATTTTGTTAACTGTTTCCTTTGCTGTGCAAAAGCTTTTGATCTTGATGAAATCCCAATAGTTCATTTTTTCCCTTGCTTCCCTTGCCTTTGGCGTTGTTCCTAGGAAGATGTTGCTGCGGCAGAGGTCGAAGAGGTTGCTGCCTGTGTTCTCCTCAAGGATTTTGATGGATTCCTTTCGCACATTGAGGTCCTTCATCCATTTTGAGTCTATTTTTGTGTGTGGTGTAAGGAAATGGTCCAATTTCATTTTTCTGCATGTGGCTGTCCAATTTTCCCAGCACCATTTATTGAAGAGGCTGTCTTTTTTCCATTGGACATTCTTTCCTGCTTTGTCGAAGATGAGTTGACCATAGATTTGAGGGTCTATTTCTGGGCTCTCTATTCTGTTCCATTGATCTATGTGTCTGTTTTTGTGCCAGTACCATGCTGTCTTGATGATGACAGCTTTGTAATAGAGCTTGAAGTCCGGAATTGTGATGCCACCAACGTTGGCTTTCTTTTTCAATATCCCTTTGGCTATTCGAGGTCTTTTCTGGTTCCATATAAATTTTAGCATTATTTGTTCCATTTCTTTGAAAAAGATGGATGGTACTTTGATAGGAATTGCATTAAATGTGTAGATTGCTTTAGGTAGCATAGACATTTTCACAATATTTATTCTTCCAATCCAGGAGCATGGAACATTTTTCCATTTCTTTGTGTCTTCCTCAATTTCTTTCATGAGTACTTTATAGTTTTCTGAGTATAGATTCTGTGTCTCTTTTGTTAGGTTTATTCCTAGGTATCTTATGGTTTTGGATGCAATTGTAAATGGGATTGACTCCTTAATATCTCTTTCTTCTGTCTTGCTGTTGGTGTAGAGAAATGCAACTGATTTCTGTGCATTGATTTTATATCCTGACACTTTACTGAATTCCTGTATAAGTTCTAGCAGTTTTGGAGTGGAGTCTTTTGGGTTTTCCACATATAGTATCATATCATCTGCGAAGAGTGATAATTTGACTTCTTCTTTGCCGATTTGGATGCCTTTAATTTCCTTTTGTTGTCTGATTGCTGAGGCTAGGACCTCTAGTACTATGTTGAATAGCAGTGGTGATAATGGACATCCCTGCCGTTCACACCATTTTATTTGGCCCTCCTGTCCTCACACAGTTCTTTGCAGGAAATCATTCGAGCCCTGCTTACAGGTGAGGAAATTCAGGTACAGGGTCATTGGGTCACCTGTCCAAGATCATACAGCTATTCAACAACTGAACTGGGGTCTGAATCTCATCTCTATCATTTAAGACTTTGCTCATCTACTAGTGATGATCTCAAAACATCATAAAGTACGTAAACTTGTCTATCACAAACTTATTTTCCAGTTTCTGCAGCTCTACCTGGTGTCAAAGTTCACAGTTTTTTCTTCTACCATCAGTGGGCTTAGATCCCTTCAGCTACTTACTTACAAATGTCCTCATCTAATGGGGACGTGTGTACACACTTGAGTGGGCTGTGGAAAGATGACAGATGCTGTGCCTACCAGACTGTCTAACACATGTTCAGAACAGGTCTCCCTTTGCCCCTTATGACTCTATCGACCATCCACCAAGTAAGAGAAAGTTCTAGTTGCCCTTTTTAATTTTCCTTTTCTTAGTGCACACTTTCTTGACATCCTCTTGAAGACTAAAGAGGAAAGAGAGTTCTTTCCTGCTGCAAAGGGATATCACAGAAATGTAGGAAGCTTCTTAAGCTTCTTCTGACAAATTGAAAATTTACAGATACTTTATTAATTCACTAATTAATTAATAATCGCTCTGCTGATTAGTAGCTTAATCATGTAAGAGAAAGCAAACCTAGCATGGGAATGGCCTATTTATGATACAGGATCACTTTTTTTTAATACCTCAGCTTATTCTCTAAAAAGCTATATTCAAAGATAACCAGTCTTAAAATGTTTCCAGCTGTGGGCGCCTGGGTGGCTCAGTGGGTTAAGCCGCTGCCTTCGGCTCAGGTCATGATCTCAGGGTCCTGGGATCGAGTCCCGCATCGGGCTCTCTGCTCAGCAGGGGCCTGCTTCCTTCCCTTCCCCTCTCTCTGCCTGCCTCTCTACCTACTGTGATCTCTCTCTGTCAAATAAATAAATAAAATCTTTAAAAAAAAAAAAATGTTTCCAGCTGTGAACTTCAAAAAAATCTTTAAGCAGAGCTCTAAAGTGTTTTTTATATGTTTATGCACACAATAAATGAATAGTTTACTAAGTTTTTTTTTTTTTTAAGATTTTATTTATTTGACAGAGACACATCACAAGTAGGCAGAGAGGCAGGCAGAGAGAGAGAGGGAAGCAGGCTCCCCACTGAGCAGAGAGCCCAACATGGGACTCGATCGCAGGACCCTGAGATCATGACCCAAGCCAAAGGCAGAGGCTTAACCCACTGAGCCACCCAGGCACCCCTACTATGTTTTTTTTGCGACAGATTTTTGTTGAATACATGAATGTAAGTTCACTGCTTAATCAACAAGCCAAACGAATGCTATGAAGCATGCTGGAATTCCAGCTTAGAGAGAACACCAGAGCTTCGCGATTTTCAACATCCTCAAGAAATGAAACAACCCCATCAATTATGTCTTGCCTGCCACTTGGGTCATTTACCAGAAAATGCATCTGTACATGTATTTGGCCACCCTCCCCCTAAGGAGAGATGTTTTCCCTTTCGGTGGATTAAGAAACTGAGTCCTACATGGTAGAGGTGACTCGCTCAAGGTTACACAGGCTAGCTGGTAATGAAATGGGAATTAAATCAGGTCTTCTAATTCTAAATCCCTCCCTGTTGCCAGCCCATACACTAAAAGTAAAACAAGCAGCCTTAAGACACTCTAAGAGATCAATATTATCATTGACATCCAATATTAACAAGTGAATGATAATAAATTAATTATTTTGGCTTATTGAATAAATAATTCATTAACTCACTGAACAAGTAGTGCTATTAGATAATTGTTAAGTAATTATTAATTATTATCTTAATTAATTGAATTGTTAAAATAATGTATTAGATTGATAATAAGGGTAATGACTTAAAATAAAAGGAAACTAATGAGCTCTCCTCTCTCATTTTTAAATTCTTTCTTTTTCAAAATTTTATCTTAGGAAGTCCAAAAGTTTTGATTCCCTGTTTGAAGTCCTAGGCCTTTGAAACTGAAAAATTTTCACTGTCAGCCAACTTTAGCTATACTTCAAAAACTTCCCCTCGATTCTCAACCCTGCTATCAACTCACCCCATTTTGCCCCTGTGGCTTAAAACTCTAATAACCCTCTCTAACCACAATGCTCTACTTCTCAACTTCCTCTCCTCTCTTCTATATTTATTTTTATTATTTACTTTCTTTCTTATTTTTTGAAAGAGAGAGAGAGACATGGGTGGGGAGAGGCAGAGGGTGAAGGAGAGAGAGAATCTTAAGCAGGCTCCAAGCCCAGTGGGCAGCCAGATGCAGGGTTCCATCTCACCACCCTGAAACCATGACCTGAGCCAAAATCAAGAGTCTGATGCTTGATCCACTGAGCCACCCAGGTGCCCTCCCTAGGTGAGCATCTCTAAAGAGCATCTCTAAAGACACCACACCACAGTGACTTGTTGCCACTCACTGACACTTCTCTGCTAACTTCATAAAAGCCCTCCCATCTTCCTCCGAGACTGTCTACCTTCTTATTTCTCTCTGATCTGCCCAACCCCAAGCCCCATTGTTCATGGGTGATGAACTACTCTCTTATCTCCAGAGCACTCCATTTCTTGCACCGTGAATTCCTGTTGTGTCTCCCAGCAAAACATCAAACTCAAATCAATGATATCTGTCCAGAGACATGAGCATCTCTAAAGACACCACACCACAGTGACTTGTTGCCACTCACTGCATTCATAATCTCTCACGTCACCAAAGCCTGAAACACCAGCCACCAACACTTCTACTTGACTGTAATCATCACCAATCTTCAGCTCACTTCCTCCAGGTACAGCCCATAATGAGTCCCACCAACATCCTTGAATCACACTTGCCACCCAATTTCCTTGAGATCTTACTTTATGAGCCATCATAAGCATGTACAAGTCTTTCTCAATTTGAAAATAGGTAGATGAGAGACAGATAGATGGATAGATAGGTAGGTAGACAGATAGATAACAGATAGATTGATAGATGATCAATGGGTAATAGATGAATGTATAGATAGATGTCACTCACTCAATTCTCATGCCATTGAAAATATAGTCTAATCTCCTTCTCATCTTTGCAACTTAACTTTTAAGAGGAAGCATACTCTGAAAAGTATAGTCCCTATTCCTCATTTTCAAGTCACTTCTCAACCCATTTACAGGGACTTTTGTCCTCACTTAAGCCTCACTCCAGAAAATCTTCAGTGACTTCCTTAGCGGCCAAATCAGTGGACACTCTTCGATATCATTGCATAATTGACACTATCAATTATCCCCTGCCCTTCTGTCATTTCTAAGATTTTGAGTAACCTCTTTTCTCTCCCTCTCTCTCGTTCTTCTTTTCCTCTGGCCACCATTGAAACATATGTGTTCTTCAGTGTCCTGTCATCTGCTCACTAGTGAATTCATTTTAAATGCTTTCACTGATTGGTCTCATGCTGGTGCTTTCAACTAGTGCTGATCATCCCCTAAATATGGATTTGTACTCATGAAGATATGCATGTATGCTTAAGGGTAAATATACAAAAATACGTAAGAGTGGTGTATGTGTATGTCAGTACACACACACAACAAAAACTGACAAATATCCCCAGTCAATCCAGCTATCTTCCCCAAGCTTTGGAATCACATATTTAATTGGCTGCTAAAGATCTCCCCCCGTATATCCTATGCAGATGTAAACTCACTGTTTTAAAACTGAATGTATTTTTTCTTCCCAAACCAGTGCTACATCCATTAAGACCCCTAAATTGAAAACTTCAACTTCATCTTTGACTCTTTCATTATACATTTCTAGTCAAACACAAATTATGTTAATTTTATTCAATAAATATTTTTTTCCTCCACTGCCCTGATGTAGAAATATATGCTGAGTCAATGGGATTACCAAATCTCCAATCTAATCATTGTCTCCAAGTGGCCCATCATCTGGAAAATAGCTAATATGGAAATACCCAGACCACTTCCCTCCCTAAAAGTCCTATGTGGCTCACACGGCCTTCAAAGAACCAAGGCTCATTCTCTGCAACTTATTTTACCTCATCTCTCCAAAACATACTGAACTCAAGGGCAGATCCAGCTTTGGTGGGGCCTGAGGTCCCTATAACTTGGAGAAGGAAACTTCTTTAAGCAAAAGAATTCAAAATTAAAGACAACAGTAAATATTTATTTCAAATGAAAAAAGAAATCACAACAAATGGTGAAACCTGGACCTGCAGGTCAGTTCTTGGAGATCTTGCTAAGCAGCAAAGCAGAAATGTTTACCTAGAAATTGTTCCAGATTACAGCTTAGCCAACCTTTCCACCTAAAGCCTCCACAATTTCCAGCAAGCCTTAGAATTCATCGGGGACTGCTCAAGTGAAGGAACCTGAAGACCAAACTTTACTAGCTTTCCAATAAACTCTGCTCTACTTGCGCCTTAAGTTCCAGCAAGCTAAACAATGTTTCAAACACATGCCATCCAGTGTGCTGCCTTTTTGCTGTTGTTCCTGTACTAAAGGCACTTATCCATTCCAGGCCCTGGACAGCCTCCATCCATCCATCTTGCCTAAATAATTTCTGTTTATGGTTCAACATCTCGCTCCAGTGTCACCTGACTCACCCACACTGGATTACTCCACTTCTCAGGGCTCTCTTAAATCCAAGTGTAGCTCTCTCAAAATATACAAATTTATTTGTCCCGGAGCAAAAAAATACATAAAGAAGCCCATTTGTTACATAGCCCAATATTTAAAAGTTACAAACCAAGCTGACAAGCCATTAAAATATATTCTCTCCTTCTGCCCTGAGAAATATATCTTCATGATAGTTGAGTTCAAGGTTGGAATTCTGGAACTCCTTGCAGTTCTAAGCCAGAACCTGACGCAGTGGGAGAGAGGGCCGAGCCCCAGTACCACACAGACTTCCTTCCTCATCACATCTCTCCTCAGACTTCTTTCCAAACTGTCATAGCTTCACATACACACATGTGGACAGTCCAGCCCCATCCCAGCTCCATCTACTATACTGCAAGCAGATACTGCAGGACCGTCCCTCAGGCCAAGGTGTGCTTATGTGTAGCAGTGGTCAGAGTCCTGGAATGGTAGTCAGGCTACTAGAACAGTGCAAAGAACTTCAAGTCCAACGCATGGTCTAGACAGCGAGACAGACTCTGGTTGATTACATTCCCTTGGCTCCCCAAACTCCCTAACCTACGGGAAGGGGCATAGACAAAGCAGAGACTGGAGTGCGGCTTTCTAAAACACACAGGCTTTGGCTGGAGTCCCTTTTGCCTGGGTCTAAGGCAGATACTATTTATATGAATGATAGATATGTCTCCCCGTTAGACTGTGAGCCCTTTATGAGCAAAGGCTGCTTCTTAATCCATTGTTGCCAGGAAATTATAAATAAATAAGTGACCGAATAAATTCATTCCATAAATTAATCAAAGAAGAATAACAGCAAACATCTGGGCCTGGAAAGCATATAAAATCATGATTCTTGGGATGTAACTATCTCCACCAGGCTTCCTCACTGATCCCTACATTCTGTTCACAAAGAAAAGGTCTTCCCAGCAAGAGGCAAGGTTTCTTTGAGTGCAGTGCCCTAGGGTGATCATTAAAAATAGTGACTTAAAATATCTAGGTGGTGTTCAGGGATATGACTTTTCATAAGTTTAACAATGAATCTGCCGTACACTGACCAGGATTTGAACATGCAAATACTGGCTGAGGCAACACCAAAAACCATCTTCAAAATGAAATGCCATTGTCTTTCAGTCGATAAATTCAATTGCCTGGTAGCGGATTCCTTCCTGATTAAGCTGTAAGAGTCTGCCTGACTGGGAGCTTAAAGGACAGGGGAGGGAAGTATGGGAAAAGGTTAAAACAGGAGATAATAAAGCCACAGATCTTTAAAAAAAAAAAAAAATGAATTCACAGTAGCTAACTAACTGGTAATATGCCGTGGCATAAAAGAGGTAAATAGCTTTCAAAAGGCTCAGAGGTCCATTCAGTGTTGGCCCTGTTTCTCTTCAGCTGGGCAAAAGGCAAATAGAAACCATGCAGTGAGGTATTTTGGTCATACACAGCTGCAGTTTCTGCCATCACATCTCAAAAAATTCAAGGGGCATTTTTAAAAACATGTTACGTTATGAAAGAATTTTGTTCCCGGAGAATTCATTAATCAAAGCATCACTGAGAGCTCTGTACAAAGTCTGCAATGTTTCCTTCATTAAGTCACAGAGAAGCGGGTTGAAGCCCTGGGGGATGGAGTAGAAGACAGATAGAGGTATCCAATGCCAGCTTTGAAGACCATCTTAGTTAATAATTAAGTTACTTAATTATTTTTGCTTTAATTTTCTCAACCTGAAAATGTAGCTTGGAATAAAATTGGTTGTTTCCCAGAACTGTTCTTTGAGGTTTAAATAAAAGTGGTTTCTGTGAGGCACTTTCACACTGTGGATATTTGATAAATGTAAATGAATTGTATCTAAAATTTAGAGGCGCCTAAGTGTCTTAGTCGGTTAGGCATCTGCCTTTGGCTCAGGTCATGATCTCAGGGCCCTGGGATCGAGTCCCACATCAGGTTCTCTGCTCAGCAGGGAGCCTGCTTCTCTCTCTCCCTCTTTGCACTCTCTCTCTCAAATAGATAAATAAAATCTTAATAAAATACCGTAGTCATTTATACAGCACATTACCCAGGACAAAGATATATTAAAACCAACCATAGTCAACTTGACTTTCTAGTCACCAATCAACTAGATTTTCACGTACTAGTGTAAATGTTCCTCCCACAAAGAATACTTGTTTAATGGTGTATTTCCTACTAAGTCTTAGTTTGCTAGTCTGTAAAGCCCTGAATTTCTCACATAAAATTGAGTACATGTACTATTGGCTCATATGTCAGACTGCTTCAATTAATTGGCATAAATTATCACATTTAATTATACATACCAAAAGCAATAAATAAATGCCTGCTCAAACCGGATTTAATTTGGACTTTGATTTGCTTTTGACCTAACTGATTTTTTTTCACTAATATTAGCATGATTTTCTAAGCTCCTATTAGAAATCGAATGAATCTTGTTCTTCTGGATTTAGATTTTGCAAGAAGAATATTAAGTGAGTCCGGTAGTCTGAATACCAGTCCAATAATTGAATTGTCCTATGTTCTTTTAAAATAATTCTCAAACGAAAAACTAAAATATCAGACATGGGAAACTCCACACAACTATATTTTCAAAAATTGCCTGAAAATTTGTGACAGTTGTCTTCACATATAAAAGCAGTTTTCATAACTGAGTGTTGTCATTAATAATGATATATATCAGTGGCCTCAATGAATTTAACATCAGAGCTCTTGCTGACTTTTTGAAATTCTTGTTCATAACTTTATTAACATTCCATATGTCTTCTCATTTTCCTCAGACTCCAGACCTGGAAATGCCTCCTTATTTCTGTGTGTCTCATAAAATGCACCTAAACCTGGAACTTAATGAAAGGGAATAATAAACTAAAAATCTAGAATCATAGGCTGACTCCTAGATTTACCACTATCTCCTAATTAATAACCCTTTCTGACAATATTTTTTAAGATGCTATATTAAAATTACAATTATTTACATTTGTATATTTTACATTTCGCAATATTTTAATATTGTAATAATTATAATTTTAATATTGTAATATTTATTATTTTTTAATAACATACCTACTTCAAGTCCCCCAAAAAACCACAGAAACAAACCCCAAAACCCAGGAGTGAATCAATGAGAATTTCCATCCCTGTTTTCAAGAAACACTAACAATAACAGGTACTAACAACAGGGTTTTCCTCACTGGCCACACAGGCTTTGATTTATGCCTCATGTAATTGGTTTTGTGCTTTATTTCTTGATTCCTAAATGGTTAAATCTTTACCTCAGCTGGAAAAGTCCATTCTATAGGCTTTTACCCCTGGAAAGGTCTGGCTGTTGGTATTATTTCTCAGAAGAGTTGTGTCAAATTATTGGAAACCATTAAATTAAATAATGTTTAACTACCTTCAAATTATTTAGACAATCAGCTCTATACAAATATGAGACATCGTCGATTCTTGTCTTCTTAAAGGCATCCTCTATGGGCAAAGATAAGGGGAGAAATATTTTCTACTATAATCTCCTTAAAGATTGCAGAGTCAATGCAGCTGGAAATATCCCATAACTCCCTCCACTTTCTATACCATCAATGTGTCAAGAACAAAGACTGAGGTGGCTTTGGCGTCCATAATTCTGCGTCAGTTAAAGAACTATGATTTGTGCCCTTTCAATTAAAAGTTTATTTTACTTTGTTGTTGTCCTTTTTATTTTTGTTAAATGTATCCCCAAAAATAATAACTGTAAATGTCATGGAGTGTAGTATTTCTGTGAAGTGAATCAGGAATCTTGACTACAGAGTCCCAGGAAAAGCTGGGTTAAATTATCCTGGTCCATTAGTAACTGCACCCCCCACATGTGGGAAAAACAGCACTGTTTGGGGTCCTGTCACTCGCCTCACCATTACATGACCTTTACTGTAACACTTTCTTACCTCACACTTCCATTTCTTCATCTGTGAAATGAGGAGACTGGACTGTAATATATTTAAAACTCTAACATCCAAGGAGTGAATTTTTCTTGAAAATCAGATAATAAATTTTTATCAAGCTATACTAGTTTTGCTGGTTTGCCCTCATTTGTCTGAAATCCCAGTATACAACACATAGTTTCTGGATTCAACAATTAACAAGATGTATAGTACATTTAATGTTAGCCATCCTGCTTAAACTTGTAAACTAGTCTAGCATTTCTCTGAATAGGTAAGGAACCAAACTGATATTCAAGTAATGTAGCAATTAAGTATCCTTGTCTGGATTATGGTGCTATGCATGTAGGACAAGAATATAAAAGAATTTTTATAGCACATAAGAATAATTTATCAAGAAAGAATAAAATCACATTAAAGAATTCTCAACTGCTTTATTTCACCAACTACGTATTATTGGTGTCAAGTTCTAAATTATTTGGTACTGGTTTTTAAAATAGTGATTATTTCATTATAGAAGTACAAATAACATCATGAGAGAAATTCAGGGAAAATGATATCTGCTTCTATCTATAGTTCTTTTAAATCAAACCACAAGTTGCATGACTTGAATTTAAAAGGGTGTGTTTACTCCTATTTAACATGAATGATCTTTAAATATGGACGTCAAAAGAATAACCAACTCAAAAATAAGTTGAATATCTATTTTGAAATGATAGTATTTGACATGAAACTATAGTTCTAGAACATTAACTTTTACACTTTTGTGTACTCCAACAGAGTACTATATTAGTTATACAGAGGAAAATGAATATTCTTCATACATCATATCTTGTTTAGAGAAGTAATGTATTTTTTTATGTTCTAAAATAAGATATGAAGACTCTTGTTTCTATTTTGTTCCCATCCGTTTATGGTTTTTTTCTTCTAAGGTTGGGTAATGTGAACCTCACCACAGCCTTTCATTTCAAGTTGGGAAAAACTCTGGATTCTTTCTTTATCAGCAAATAAAGATAAGAGTAGCATGCTAAAAATGCCAATTTTGCTTCTTGTCTTGAAAGGTGATAATGTGCTTTCCAAAGGAAATTTTCTTTTCTAAGTCTGAAGACTCGGTAATATCACCTTAATAATCTTTTCATCTTGAATAGCACGATTCTTTGAAAATATTAATTACTGAACCATTCCTGATATCGCTTTGAAATTATGTTATACCACTTGTAACACTTTACCACATTCAAAATGTTGTACAAAGAGAAATCAATATTATTAGAGGGCTATTGACCAAGAAAGATTTTTCAGAAACACCGCTCTTCTAAGCATAAGTGAGTACAACAAGCTTGAACATTAATTAGGTACTGAAAACAACAAGCTTTATTTGGGTGGAGAAACATGTCATTAGTCATAGGTCTTATGAGTGGAAAAATTTTAAGATACTTGAATCATGATATTTAAAAATAAATGCAGCTATCTATAATAAGTCCTTCATTCTAATCACTGTTTTCAGTACACTTAATTGATGCATTCTTGTAGCAAATGACTATATAATGGAAAGGGATGATTAAAAAATGAGTAATGTGTTAATTTTAAAACTCGTGTCTCTACTAACATAATAGGAATAACTAATCTTAAATTATAAGCAGTCTTGTAAGTAATATAAGATTTTTGACTTTTCATTTATGTTTCAGAACCCTAACCACATTGTCTCACTTATTTGTAATCCATCAACCCAGGTGACAAATAGTCTTCTATATTTACTCACTCAAAATATACAAGAAGCATACTGTATTAGCAGCTGAAACTACAAACGCTAATGTCAATCAAACGGTCTGGCAAGGTCCCATATTTCTTGTCACCAAGAGGCTTAAAGCAAAGAATCTGTGCCTAATTCTTTTAAACCTTATAGGTCAAAAGGTTTTAAAATTATTTTTGACACCATTTCTTTGCTTTGTCAACAGGCCTGAGTACTTTTTAGCTCGTAAAGGATATCAAAAACGACTCATTCTAACGTCGCAAATTTATGGGTTTTAAGACATCGCTTTTCACAGTAACATAATTCTGCGGGCAGATTAGGTGATTGCTATGCCTCAGAAAGATGTTGATATAATTTTGAGAACTGGGTCCTAAAAGCTTGGCTGCGTAGAGCCTAGAACTGGACTGAAGGGCCTCAGATGTGTTTCTGGCTATAAAGCAGCTATGGGGCTGGGGTAGGTAGTTTGGTCACGTAAATTACAGATTCTAGAGGCACAATCAGTTAGTTCCTCGTGGCCTACACTGAACCCCCAGGGGAACATTTTAGCAGTTCTTCTGAAATGAAGCCTCACAGCCCAAATCACATGAGTTCACACACCTTCTGACAAAAAAGCAACCTCACTCTCTCCTGGAAAGGAGAACTTAAATACAGTTCTTTCCCTTTCAGTTTCTGCTCCTCCCTTCCTTGTTTGGTATGAGAACTACTTCACTGGACCTTCTGGTCTTTTCTACTGCCTTCCCCATCTTCCCTCACATCTCAAATGCTTCCTCCTTTCAACTCTATGATCTGGGTTGTATCATTTGACCCTTTCCCATGGAGGTACACTTCTCTTGGTTTGATCCTTAACACCCCTGTTGAGGTCATTTTACTACTTAAACTCTCTTCCTTTGGGGTAGCTCAGGCCAGAGTCTTATTCTGTTAGCATACCACTCCTTGGAAGCAAAGCTACTCCTGTCCTCCTGTGTCTAACCTCCTTACTCTGCCCTCCAGAAGCCATCTTTGTGACGACATCCCTTATGACTGATATATTATCTCTCTGCACACTCAGTGACTCCACTCCCTTCATAAAAGCCTCTCTCTGTATGAAGATTTCTTGACTAACTAAAAGGCATAACAAGCTGCTCCTGGCCTCACCCTGACTAAATATGAAACAGTCTCCACATTCTCTGTCACCACCCAAGAGTGATACTCAATGCTAATATGTGAGGTTTTCTTTCATCTTTTTGCAGTCTCTGTATGTCCTTACACTGTAGGGTGTGGACTCTTTATGTCAGGCTGTGGGGATGTGGTTGATGAACAACTGTAGAAACCTAGAAGTTATAGGTGATACAACGATGCATCCCATGAAAGGGCTGCACAATTAACATTGCTGTGTGACGTTGATGAGTGCTTAAACCTGTAAGGTTTCTTCAAATGACTTAAGGAGGATCATTCCCCTTTTCCATCCATTACAAGGCCCAGGGTTACCAGTGGGTCAATAAAGAGGAAGCGATTCAACAAAGGGTGATTGTAGTATTCATTTATGTACCAAAACATGAGAAAGAGAAACTAAAATTATAGTATATATACTAAAAATTAAAAATATAATTAAATACATGTAATTATACTATAATTAAAACAAATATATAATTTACAAATGTGTATATACATAAATACATAGATATAGAAAATACAGTAGAAATGAACCAAAAGAATTACACAATTAAGTACCATCTCTGGAGAGGAGGAAATATCTTACAGTTGTCTTCAAATTCTCAGTCTTGGCCCAAAGTCTCAACATTTAGGAAAATAACCACTACTATAATAATAGACGTTCTACTATGTGTGTTGTATCAAAGAAAAAAAATGCCATCTTCAATAAAAATTGGCTTACAGAATCTATTACATAAAGATTCCCCAAATCTCATTTTCTTTTTATTTTACATATAGGTAACAGTGGTCTACACTAAGCCATAGCTTAGTTTGTAGTTATTGTGAATTTGTTTTAAAGCAAAGGATTTTGTGGTTTTTAAATTTCACCATATTATATCCAAATGGCATTTTGCAGGCTACATGTTTATAAATTTGAGCTGTAATTGCTATTGTAAATGAATAATAATAAACATATTGTCCTAAAATGTTCTTCAATCAGAATAATTCTCTAATGCATTCTTGTTTCCCATATGAGAAGAATATTACAAAAAAAAAAGACTATTACAATTCCCAATATGTATACCATGATGATGTAGAGCGGGGTGACAAATCTTAGCTGAGTCTGCCAACAAGCTATTTTTAATAATTTTGTTTCTATACTTTTACTTCTACAGCCTAAAATCTTTTTTTTTTTCCTAGACCTTAAAATCTTTTTTTTTTTAAAAGATTTTATTTATTTATTTGACAGAGAGAGATCACAAGTAGATGGAGAGGCAGGCAGAGAGAGAGAGAGAGAGAGAAGCAGGCTCCCTGCTGAGCAGAGAGCCCGATGCGGGAATCGATCCCAGGACACTGAGATCATGACCTGAGCTGAAGGCAGTAGCTTAACCCACTGAGCCACCCAGGTGCCCCTAGACCTTAAAATCTTAAGTGATTTTTGTTTCCTAGGCATGTGTCTTCTTTCCTAGATGGTAAAAAAAAAAAAAAAAAAAAAGAAAGAAAGAAAGAAAAGGAAAAGAAAAAAGCACTTTATGCCTAAAAACTTGAAGTCAGCTCCATGCCTCAACCTATAACAAAATGCATGACTTTCACATTTGCAAATAATTTTACAATAGACCTTTTTATCACATTACTTGGAATTACACAAGGCAGGAACGTTAACAGGAGAGGTTTGTAGAAACATTTCACATGGAAACATAAGGACTTTGTCTTAGGTAAATTAATCTGCTTTTTAAAAATGTCCTAAATAAGAATGTTTGATGTGTAGCATATAGAGTGTTTAGTGATACGCATGTTAAGTACCGAGAAATATGCCCCCCAAATCTAAAGTTTAGAGTAAATCTATGAATGGCCATAGCGAGTCTTCCTTGACCTCTGGGTGTCTCATATCTGTAGGACTCCAATCCCAGTGACATTATGATAGGGTTTTAGTGGGAACCTTTACAAGGCCAACCCTTGCACTAAATTGCACCCAAGAGAAATTGGTATTATGATGAGGCTCTGGTGTATCATTTGCCTCCTCGACTGCATAGATAGATTTCCATGCAGTCGAACCTCTCTGCTGGCGGAAGATCCAGTGCTGTGTGAGCCCTGGGGGAACCAGCTTCCTTCTCTCCCTCTCCCCTTTCAGCTTTCGATCGCCCTGCTTTAAAAAAGAGGCAAAGAGTTGGGTTTAAAAACATTGTGTATATTACACATTCAGGGTTTCCTGAAAAAAATCATAATATAGTATTCTTATCTTTCATAATAATGAAACTGAGATTTTTGCCTTTGGAAAAAAAATCCCATCGTGCCTTGGCTGAGACAGAACTCAACAAGTACGGACCTTTGTTAAGGGGGCATTGGTATGTAACTGCAAAATAGTAAATCAATAAGTAAAATACAAGGATAATTTACCATGCTAAAATCAGCCATATGCTATATGAGTAATACACAGCTAATAATAAGTACCATGTAGCTCTCATAAAAAGGCATTTGCCATTTTCCCTACACAGCAACAGCATGATTTGCTTTATTCTCTGTGTGCATTTATATGATGAATTCTCATTACAGAGTCTGAGACATTTGATATTCCACTTATAAAACATCCAGAACAGAAACTTGTTAAAGGAATGTGTTCTTTTGACAGATTTTTTTTTAATCCCTCCAATTTTATTTTATTTTATTGTCATCCAGTTGTAAACTAAACCAAGGGCAGATAAAAAAGTTTTCATGGGAAAACCTAAAATGGCAGCTCTGACTGTCGGGGAGTAGGGAATTGGAATAGCCACAACCCACCTTTGGCTCAGTAGGCCATCTCCCAGCCCCTAGCTGATGAAATGCCATTGTGCAGTGAGATTCAGTTCCCTTGCCATAGATTACACTGTGCTGATTCTGTTTTGCTTTTGGTCAAATGCCAAAACAATACATCTAGCAACAAGAAAGCAGTGCCGCTAATTAAAACAACATATTCAATCCTAACATATGCAAAAGGAATAAATATTTAAATAAACATGGATTTGATAAAGACTGTCATGATTAAAATTATACAAAACAAAATGAAGGCCTGAAAACAATGAATTCTCTCCCCAAAATGTCCCCTTTTAACTGGATGGAGCAAGTATTTAACTAAAAGAATATTTAAAGGTAAATAGGACAGTACATATGAAATAACAAAGTAGACAAAATAAAAGAAAGGAATTCATTTAATGAAATCACTTTTGTCTTAAAACAGGGCTCACAGGGGCACCTGGGTGGCTCAGTGGGTTAAGCCTCTCTCTGCCTTCCGATCAGTCATGATCCCAGGCTCCTGGGATGGAGCCCCGCATCGGGCTCTCTGCTCAGCGGGGACCCTCTCCACCTGCCTCTCTGTTGTGATCTCTGTCTGGCAAATAAATAAATAAATAAATAAATCTTTAAAAAAAAAAAAAAAGATAGGGCTCACAGATATATTCTTTTAAATACGTTTCCTCTAAAATTTAAAGTATAATCTTTTTTATTTTAAATACATGAAATTATTTTTTAATTAGCTCATTATCAAATCACTAATTTGTAAAGTTCTGTGTTAATTTAGTCAACAAATATTTATTGAGTACTTGCCAGGTGCAAGGGTGGGTGCCAGGTGATGGGGTTAAAAGGATGAGTGAGGCAGACATTTTCTCTTCCCTTAACAGAGCTAATAATTTGGTGACAGAAAGAGGATAAATAAACAAATGAATAAAGAAGATAATCATGAAATGTGACTAAAGAAAATTAACTGTATTTGAGATTGATAATGTTGGAGCCTGCTTCAGACA